>NW_022611353.1:0-43486 GCF_004382195.2 Drosophila sechellia
GAGGAGACACCAATCTTTTAGAGCTACCTTCTTGCTTTGAACTTTTTTCTCTGCAGACAAAACCTTCGACTTTGCCTTCGGATCCTTGTCCTTCTTGGCGGAGGCCGACAGTTTGAAAGATCCAGATGCACCTTTTCCCTTTGTTGGATAAGCTTTCCATTGACCACGGCCGATTTTAGGTACTTCTTGATGAATGGCGCTAACTTTTGGCGTCGCATTTATAGGTGGCAGTGATATATTTTTTTATTGCAAGAAGTGATGAACCGCCACGTCTTTAAATTTTAATAGAAGCGTCCACCATTTGCTGAGTTGGCGGATGTGACGGCGTCGCAGTGGCTTTCTTAGCCTTTCCGGATCCAGATGCCTTTTTTTGGACCACTTTCTTCTCAACTGTCGCTGGCGTGGCACCACTGGGAAGCGGACGTTGCAACTGCAGAATCAGACATTTTATTCACAGAGACACTTTTTTCTGTTAAAAACGGGCCGCGCGCTGCCTACCAACCTCCTTTGCTCTTATGAGAATCGAGGAGGAGAGCATTTAACAATGCTACTGACATCAGTCGTTACTATGTCAAGTTGGCTTGAAGTATAAACTTTTTTAATTTTTAGTATTTAAAATCATTAATAAAAATAAGGTTTTAATGTTCTAAACTTTTAAATAATTATTTCGTCACTTTACATTTTTAAAGGATTAATATGGATTTGGAGACTTTCAAATTTGATTGAAGTTTTATATTTACATTTTAACTGGACCAATTTATAACAAAACATCAATTAAAATAAGAAATATTGCAAATATTTTACTAATTCCTAATGTTATTGAAATTGCAACGTTCATCCTTAGAAAGACTTCTGAAAGAAGCGTATATTATTAATTAAGATACTATATTAGTTAATTTAAGTTCACATTAACCTACAGAAAAAGTTTCCTTTACGGCAGCATTCAGAAATAATTTCTATCGTTAAAATACAAATACTTTCTTAAATAATAATATTAATATAATAAATAAAATTTTCTTGAATTATTAATGTGTTTGCTTAATTAGATCAGACCTTTCATGCATATTTTCAAATAATTTGTTCGGAAATCAATCGATTTCCTCGCCATATATGCATTAGCCTCGATGTAGTCAAATAAATAAATCAAATAAAAATAAGAAGCAACAATTTTTTATTATCCTTTGTTATGTAATAGATATTAAATTCCCCAACCAAATTAACCAATTTCCATGCTGAATTTTAGATAACTTTATTTTTTACAGACGTTTGAAGGGACAGTGTCAATTGTCGCGTACGACCTCTTCAATAATATTTCCAACTTAAGTTAACACATAGAAAAAAATATAAAACAGCTCATTTTATTTTATTTTTTCTGTTATTTTATAAATATTGCTCTCATCAATGTAATTTCATTATTTCCAAACTGTCTTTCGCGTAATTTAGATTTTTTTAGGTGTTAAAGTTCAGCGTCCCTTGCCACGACACTTTTACTGCTAGTTTTACTGGACGTTAGCATCAAGAACAAATAAAAATATTTATTATTGTAATAACCTCTTCTTGAATTTAATAATAAAAATAAGATTATTTGATTCTTTCTCTGGCGAATTACTATTTTTACGTATGATTGAAGATATTAATATAATAATAATAGTATGAATTTTGTCTTATTTGTTTTTATTTTATAAATAGTCGCAACAGAAAATTTTATCTCATTGAATCTAGTTTGTGGTCCTGAAAAGGACCGATTATAGAGTACTACACTGCAAGTTGATGCCCTGTCAGCTTAAGCACGCTCGCCGCGAATGCGTCGCGCTAACTGGATGTCTTTGGGCATAATGGGACACGCTTGGCATGAATGGCACACAAGTTGGTATCTTCGAAGAGACCAACTAGGTAGGCTTCGCTAGCTTCCTGCAGAGCCATAACCGCCGAGCTCTGGAATCGCAAGTCCGTCTTAAAGTCCTGGCGATTTCACGCACCAGACGCTGAAAGGCAGCTTGCGGATTAGAAGCTCGGTGCTTTTTGGTAGCGACGGATTTCACGCAAGCCACTGTTCCAGGGCGATAGCGATGGGGCTTCTTCACACCTCCAGTGGCTGGAGCACTCTTGCGAGCGGCCTTTGTAGCCAGTTGTTTGCGTTGCTTTTCCACCAGTCGATTTGCGTGCAGTTTGCTTGTACGAGCCATTTGGTTTCACAAAATTTCACCTTCACTACTTCACGTTTAAAAACACAATAAACGATCAGAGCATTTGCTACCTACTTATATAGCAATCGTGGATGTGAAGAAAGAGAGAAAAAACAGAGGCCATTTCTTTGACGACCGAAGAACGAAACGAACATATCGTTCGTACTCTCTCGGGTTTTTGTCGTTTTACCTATAAATAGGGGCACGCCGAAACGTTGAATTTAGTTCTTTAGTGACTTTCGTGCTGTGTGTGTATAATAGTAAAAACAGTGAAAAATGACTGGTCGTGGTAAAGGAGGCAAAGCTTGGAAAGGTGGCGCCAAGCGTCATCGCAAAGTGCTGCGTGATAACATCCAAGGTATCACGAAGCCTGCTATCCGCCGTTTGGCTCGTCGAGGCGGTGTGAAGCGCATATCTGGACTCATATACGAGGAAACGCGTGGCGTTCTGAAGGTTTTCTTGGAGAACGTAATTCGTGATGCCGTCACCTACACCGAACACGCCAAGAGGAAGACTGTTACAGCCATGGATGTTGTCTACGCTCTGAAGAGCAAGGCCGCACCCTCTACGGATTTGGCGGTTAAAAAAACTGTAAATTCTGTACCCCTATTAAGCAATCGGTCCTTTTCAGGACCACTATTAGTTTTTAAAAGGAGGAAGATTTTCAAAAAGTATTTAATTTATTGGTTGGACTTCAGAAATATGTAGATCGTAACTAAAAATAAATGTCGGTCGTTCGTACTCTTTCAGACGGAATGTGTATTTCTAACATGGCCTTGAACAGACTGAAATGGTTTCAGACACCGCGTGTAAAGCATCACATCGTGGTGTGAGTATTTAAAGAAGCAAATTGTAGTTTATACCGCATATAGAAGAAAAACTGTACTACAGTCAATCTTTAAGTAGTTTTTCTTATGATTTACTATTTACAAAAAATTCCCAAGTGTAAAATTTTTCCAATTCTTTGGTAATAATTTGGTCGTCCTGAAAAGGACGGTTTGACGATTTTATGTACAAGTAGGTTTTTAGCTTAGCCTTTGAAACGTTTAGGCCTTCTTCTCGGTCTTCTTGGGCAACAGAACAGCCTGTATATTAGGCAACACGCCACCTTGTGCAATTGTGACGCCGGAGAGCAGCTTGTTTAACCCTCGTCGTTTCGGATGGCCAGTTGCAGATGACGCGGAATAATTCTAGTCTTCTTGTTGTCACGAGCAGCATTGCCAGCCAACTCGAGAACCTCAGCGGCCAGATATTCCATTACGGCAGCTAGGTAAACTGGAGCGCCTGCACCAACACGCTCGGCGTAGTTGCCCTTTCGGAGCAGACGTGAATACGGCCCACAGGGAATTGAAGACCGCACGGTTCGAGCGCGGACTTTGCCTTTCCCTTCACTTTGCCACCTTTCCACGTCCAGACATTTTGCTTTGCGTTTATTTCACTTAGTTCACTTTACACACGGAACACGAATGCTCGTCGAACCCGACAGCGGAATATTTATACTTTCCGTTTGCCGGCGCGTTCAGTTAGGGTGGGTGACTTAGACCTGAATTGACTGCTCGAAAAAAAGTATAAAGGTGAACGCGTTCGGGCCCACATCACGATAAGTGAATTGTGTTTGTGAAAATATAAGTAACGAGAACAATGCCTCCGAAAACTAGTGGAAAGGCAGCCAAGAAGGCTGGCAAGGCTCAGAAGAACATCACCAAGAACGACAAGAAAAAGAAACGCAAGAGGAAGGAGAGCTATGCCATCTACATTTACAAGGTTCTCAAGCAGGTCCATCCTGACACAGGAATTTCGTCGAAGGCGATGAGCATAATGAACAGCTTTGTAAATGATATTTTCGAGCGAATTGCTGCCGAAGCGTCTCGTCTAGCTCACTACAACAAGCGCTCGACCATCACCAGTCGGGAAATCCAAACGGCTGTTCGCCTGCTTCTGCCTGGAGAGTTGGCCAAGCATGCTGTCAGTGAGGAACCAAGGCTGTTACCAAGTACACCAGCTCCAAATAATTGGCTCCTGCGAGTGCGGACAACAATCCAAAACGGCCCTTTTCAGGGCCACAATGGGTTATACCAAAGAAATGCATTTTTCATATACCAATCACCAATCATCGAAAATGAATTTACCATAAAACGTATCTCCCGCAATATGGTGATACTGTTCAAATAAATATCGGAAACGAAAACTGAATGCGGCCAATATGCAATGTAATCAATAACGCAACGCAAGACATGAAGCGTTTTATTGTTGCTGCGAACGTCAGCTAATAAATAAGTAGAACATTTTAGTACACAAATACTATTTAAATTAAAGTTTTTCTCTTGCAACAGAACGTTGTAGCCCTGAAAAGGACTTGTATAAACAAATTTCAGATCTATAAATCATAATCTAAAGTTTGATTGCGAACATGTACCAAATACTGTACTTTTTCACAATTTACTTTTGGCAGCCGTAGTCTTCGCTTCGGCTTCTTGCGGTAGCGAAAACCGATGCTTTCTTCACCGTCTTTTGGGTCTTGCAGACACCGCTGGCTTTGCCTTTGGGCTTTCGCTACTACAGCCTTTGGCTTCGATGCAGTCACTTTCGCCTTTGTTGCGGCGTTCCTTCGACTTTAACGATTCCCGTTTTCTTGGCATCCTTGGCTTTTGCCTTCTCAGTTTTCTTATTTTCGGCAGTCTTTTTGGTAGCCACACCCCTTCTTAGCTTTGGGCTTTGGTGTCAGCAGCCCCAGAGGCAGTTTTTTTGGAGGAGACACCAATCTTTTAGAGGCTACCTTCTGCTTTGAAACTTTTTTCTCTGCAGACAAAACTCGACTTTGCCTTCGGATCCTTGTCCTTCTTGGCGGAGACCGACAGTTTGAAAGATCCAGATGCACCTTTTCCCTTTGTTTGGATAAGCTTTCCATTGACCACGGGCCGATTTTAGTACTTCTTGATGAATGGGCTAACTTTTTGGCGTCGCATTTATAGGTGGCAGTGATATATTTTTTTATTGCAAGAAGTGATGAACCGCCACGCTCCTTTAAATTTTTAATAGAAGCGTCCACCATTTGCTGAGTTGGCGGATGTGACGGCGTCGCAGTGGCTTTCTTAGCCTTTCCGGATCCAGATGCCTTTTTTGGACCACTTCTTCTCACTGTCGCTGGCGTGGCAACCAAGCGGACGTTGCAACTGCAGAATCAGACATTTTATTCACAGAGAACACTTTTTCTGTTAAAAACGGCCGCGCGCTGCCTACAACCTCCTTTGCTCTTATGAGAACGAGGAGAAGCACTTTAACAATGCTACTGACATCAGTCGTTTACTATGTCAAGTTGGCTTGAAGTATAAACCTTTTTAATTTTTTAGTATTTAAAATCATTAATAAAAATAAGGTTTTAATTGTTCTAAACTTTTAAATAATTATTTCGTACTTTACATTTTTAAAAGGATGTAATATGGATTTGGAGACTTTCAAATGTTGATTGAAGTTTTATATTTACATTTTTAACTGGACCAATTTATAACAAAACATCAATTAAAATAAGAAATATGCAAATATTTTACTAATTCCTAATGTTTATTGAAATTGCAACGTTCATCCCTTAGAAAGACTTCTGAAAGAAGCGTATATTATTAATAAGATACTATATTAGTTAATTTAAGTTCACATTAACCTACAGAAAAAGTTTCCTTTACGGCAGCATTCAGAAATAATTTCTATCGTTAAAATACAAATACTTTCTTAATAATATTATATTAATATAAAAATAAAATTTTCTTGAATTATTAATGTTTGCTTAATTAGATCAGACTTTCATGCATATTTTCAAAAATTGTTCGGAAATCAATCGATTTCTCGCCATATATGCATTAGCCTCGATGTAGTCAAATAAATAAATCAAATAAAAATAAGAAGCAACAATTTTTTATTATCCTTTGTTATGTAATAGATATTAAATTCCCCAACCAAATTAACCAATTTCCATGCTGAATTTTAGATAACTTTTATTTTTACAGACGTTTGAAGGGACAGTGTCAATTGTCGCGTACGACCTCTTCAATAATATTTCCAACTTAAGTTAACACATAGAAAAAATATAAAACAGCTCATTTATTTTATTATTTTCTGTTATTTTATAAATATTGCTCTCATCAATGTAATTTCATTATTTCCAAACTGTCTTCGCGTAATTTAGATTTTTAGGTGTTTAAAGTTCAGCGTCCCTTGCCACGACACTTTACTGCTAGTTTTACTGGACGTTAGCATCAAGAACAAATAAAAAATATTTATTATTGTAATAACCTCTTCTTGAATTTAATATAAAAATAGATTATTTTGATTCTTTCTCTGGCAGAATTACTATTTTTACGTATGATGAAGATATTAATATAATAATAATAGAATATGAATTTTGTTCTTATTTGTTTTTATTTTATAAATAGTCGCAACAGAAAATTTTATCTCATTGAATCTAGTTTGTGGTCCTGAAAAGGACCGATTATACTGCAAGTTGATGCCCTGTCAGCTTAAGCACGCTCGCCGCGAATGCGTCGCGCTAACTGGATGTCTTTGGGCATAATGGTGACACGCTTGGCATGAATGGCACACAAGTTGGTATCTTCGAAGAGACCAACTAGGTAGGCTTCGCTAGCTTCCTGCAGAGCCATAACCGCCGAGCTCTGGAATCGCAAGTCCGTCTTAAAGTCCTGGGCGATTTCACGCACCAGACGCTGGAAAGGCAGCTTGCGGATTAGAAGCTCGGTGCTCTTTTGGTAGCGACGGATTTCACGCAAGGCCACTGTTCCAGGGCGATAGCGATGGGGCTTCTTCACACCTCCAGTGGCTGGAGCACTCTTGCGAGCGGCCTTTGTAGCCAGTTGTTTGCGTGTGCTTTTCCACCAGTCGATTTGCGTGCAGTTTGCTTGGTACGAGCCATTTGGGTTTCACAAAATTTCACCTTCACTACTTCACGTTTAAAAACACAATAAACGATCAGAGCATTTGCTACCTACTTATTTAGCAATCGTGATGGTGAAAGAAAGAGAGAAAAACAGAGGCCATTTCATTTGACGACCGAAGAACGAAACGAACATATCGTTCGTACTCTCTCGGGTTTTTGTCGTTTTACCTATAAATAGGGGCACGCCGAAACGTTGAATTTAGTTCTTTAGTGACTTTCGTGCTGTGTGTGTATAATAGTATAAAACAGTGAAAAATGACTGGTCGTGGTAAAGGAGGCAAAGGCTTGGGAAAGGGTGGCGCCAAGCGTCATCGCAAAGTGCTGCGTGATAACATCCAAGGTATCACGAAGCCTGCTATCCGCCGTTTGGCTCGTCGAGGCGGTGTGAAGCGCATATCTGGACTCATATACGAGGAAACGCGTGGCGTTCTGAAGGTTTTCTTGGAGAACGTAATTCGTGATGCCGTCACCTACACCGAACACGCCAAGAGGAAGACTGTTACAGCCATGGATGTTGTCTACGCTCTGAAGAGGCAAGGCCGCACCCTCTACGGATTTGGCGGTTAAAAAAACTGTAAATTCTGTACCCCTATTAAGCAATCGGTCCTTTTCAGGACCACTATTTAGTTTTTAAAAGGAGGAAGATTTTCAAAAAGTATTTAATTTTATTGGTTGGGACTTCAGAAATATGTAGATCGTAACTAAAAATAAATGTCGGTCGTTCGTACTCACTCTTTCAGACGGAATGTGTATTTCTAACATGGCCTTGAACAGACTGAAATGGTTTCAGACACCGCGTGTAAAGCATCACATCGTGGTGTGGGAGTATTTAAAGAAGTAAATTGTAGTTTATACCGCATATAGAAGAAAAACTGTACTACATGTCAATCTTTAAGTAGTTTTTCTTATGATTTACTATTTACAAAAAATTCCCAAGTGTAAAATTTTTCCAATTCTTTGTAATAATTTGGTCGTCCTGAAAAGGACGGTTTGACGATTTTATGTACAAGTAGGTTTTTAGCTTAGCCTTTGAAACGTTTAGGCCTTCTTCTCGGTCTTCTTGGGCAACAGAACAGCCTGTATATTAGGCAACACGCCACCTTGTGCAATTGTGACGCCGGAGAGCAGCTTGTTTAACTCCTCGTCGTTTCGGATGGCCAGTTGCAGATGACGCGGAATAATTCTAGTCTTCTTGTTGTCACGAGCAGCATTGCCAGCCAACTCGAGAACCTCAGCGGCCAGATATTCCATTACGGCAGCTAGGTAAACTGGAGCGCCTGCACCAACACGCTCGGCGTAGTTGCCCTTTCGGAGCAGACGGTGAATACGGCCCACAGGGAATTGAAGACCGGCACGGTTCGAGCGGGACTTTGCCTTTCCCTTCACTTTGCCACCTTTTCCACGTCCAGACATTTTGCTTTGCGTTTATTTCACTTAGTTCACTTTACACACGGAACACGAATGCTCGTCGAACCCCGACAGCGGAATATTTATACTTTTCCGGTTGCCGGCGCGTTCAGTTAGGGGTGGGTGACTTAGACCTGAATTGACTGCTCGAAAAAAAGTATAAAGGTGAACGCGTTCGGGCCCACATCACGATAAGTGAATTGTGTTTGTGAAAATATAAGTAACGAGAACAATGCCTCCGAAAACTAGTGGAAAGGCAGCCAAGAAGGCTGGCAAGGCTCAGAAGAACATCACCAAGAACGACAAGAAAAAGAAACGCAAGAGGAAGGAGAGCTATGCCATCTACATTTACAAGGTTCTCAAGCAGGTCCATCCTGACACAGGAATTTCGTCGAAGGCGATGAGCATAATGAACAGCTTTGTAAATGATATTTTCGAGCGAATTGCTGCCGAAGCGTCTCGTCTAGCTCACTACAACAAGCGCTCGACCATCACCAGTCGGGAAATCCAAACGGCTGTTCGCCTGCTTCTGCCTGGAGAGTTGGCCAAGCATGCTGTCAGTGAGGGAACCAAGTCTGTTACCAAGTACACCAGCTCCAAATAATTGGCTCCTGCGAGTGCGGACAACAATCCAAAACGGCCCTTTTCAGGGCCACAATGGGTTATACCAAAGAAATGCATTTTTCAATATACCAATCACCAATCATCGAAAATTAATTTACCAATAAAACGTATCTACCCGCAATATGAGTGATACTGTTCAAATAAATATCGGAAACGAAAACTGAATGCGGCCAATATGCAATGTAATTCAATAACGCAACGCAAGACATGAAGCGTTTTATTGTTGCTGCGAACGTCAGCTAATAAATAAGTAGAACATTTTAGTACACAAATACTATTTAAATTAAAGTTTTTTTCTCTTGCAACAGAACGTTGTAGCCCTGAAAAGGACTTGTATAAACAAATTTCAGATCTATAAATCATAAATCTAAAGTTTTGATTGCGAACATGTACCAAATACTGTACTTTTTCACAATTTACTTTTTGGCAGCCGTAGTCTTCGCTTTCGGCTTCTTGGCGGTAGCAGAAACCGATGCTTTCTTCACCGTCTTTTTGGGTCTTGCAGACACCGCTGGCTTTGCCTTTGGGGCTTTCGCTACTACAGCCTTTGGCTTCGATGCAGTCACTTTCGCCTTTGTTGCGGCGTTCTTCGACTTTACGATTCCCGTTTTCTTGGCATCCTTGGCTTTTGCCTTCTCAGTTTTCTTATTTTCGGCAGTCTTTTTGGTAGCCACACCCTTCTTAGCTTTGGGCTTTGTGTCAGCAGCCCCAGAGGCAGTTTTTTTGGAGGAGACACCAATCTTTTTAGAGGCTACCTTCTTGCTTTGAACTTTTTTCTCTGCAGACAAAACCTTCGACTTTGCCTTCGGATCCTTGTCCTTCTTGGCGGAGGCCGACAGTTTGAAAGATCCAGATGCACCTTTTCCCTTTGTTTGGATAAGCTTTCCATTGACCACGGCCGATTTTAGGTACTTCTTGATGAATGGCGCTAACTTTTTGGCGTCGCATTTATAGGTGGCAGTGATATATTTTTTTATTGCAAGAAGTGATGAACCGCCACGCTCCTTTAAATTTTTAATAGAAGCGTCCACCATTTGCTGAGTTGGCGGATGTGACGGCGTCGCAGTGGCTTTCTTAGCCTTTCCGGATCCAGATGCCTTTTTTTGGACCACTTTCTTCTCAACTGTCGCTGGCGTGGCAACCACTGGGGAAGCGGACGTTGCAACTGCAGAATCAGACATTTTATTCACAGAGAACACTTTTTCTGTTAAAAACGGCCCGCGCGCTGCCTACCAACCTCCTTTGCTCTTATGAGAATCGAGGAGGAGAGCACTTTAACAATGCTACTGACATCAGTCGTTTACTATGTCTAAGTTGGCTTGAAGTATAAACCTTTTTTAATTTTTTAGTATTTAAAATCATTAATAAAAATAAGGTTTTAATTGTTCTAAACTTTTAAATAATTATTTCGTTACTTTACATTTTTAAAAGGATGTAATATGGATTTGGAGACTTTCAAATGTTGATTGAAGTTTTATATTTACATTTTTAACTGGACCAATTTATAACAAAACATCAATTAAAATAAGAAATATTGCAAATATTTTACTAATTCCTAATGTTTATTGAAATTGCAACGTTCATCCCTTAGAAAGACTTCTGAAAGAAGCGTATATTATTAATTAAGATACTATATTAGTTAATTTAAGTTCACATTAACCTACAGAAAAAGTTTCCTTTACGGCAGCATTCAGAAATAATTTTCTATCGTTAAAAATACAAATACTTTCTTAAATAATATTATATTAATATAAAAAATAAAATTTTCTTGAATTATTAATGTGTTTGCTTAATTAGATCAGACCTTTCATGCATATTTTCAAATAATTTGTTCGGAAATCAATCGATTTCCTCGCCATATATGCATTAGCCTCGATGTAGTCAAATAAATAAATCAAATAAAAAATAAGAAGCAACAATTTTTTATTATCCTTTGTTATGTAATAGATATTAAATTCCCCAACCAAATTAACCAATTTCCATGCTGAATTTTAGATAACTTTTATTTTTTACAGACGTTTGAAGGGACAGTGTCAATTGTCGCGTACGACCTCTTCAATAATATTTCCAACTTAAGTTAACACATAGAAAAAAATATAAAACAGCTCATTTTATTTTATTATTTTCTGTTATTTTATAAATATTGCTCTCATCAATGTAATTTCATTATTTCCAAACTGTCTTTCGCGTAATTTAGATTTTTTAGGTGTTTAAAGTTCAGCGTCCCTTGCCACGACACTTTTACTGCTAGTTTTACTGGACGTTAGCATCAAGAACAAATAAAAAATATTTATTATTGTAATAACCTCTTCTTGAATTTAATAATAAAAATAAGATTATTTTGATTCTTTCTCTGGCAGAATTACTATTTTTACGTATGATTGAAGATATTAATATAATAATAATAGAATATGAATTTTGTTCTTATTTGTTTTTATTTTATAAATAGTCGCAACAGAAAATTTTATCTCATTGAATCTAGTTTGTGGTCCTGAAAAGGACCGATTATAGAGTACTACACTGCAAGTTGATGCCCTGTCAGCTTAAGCACGCTCGCCGCGAATGCGTCGCGCTAACTGGATGTCTTTTGGCATAATGGTGACACGCTTGGCATGAATGGCACACAAGTTGGTATCTTCGAAGAGACCAACTAGGTAGGCTTCGCTAGCTTCCTGCAGAGCCATAACCGCCGAGCTCTGGAATCGCAAGTCCGTCTTAAAGTCCTGGGCGATTTCACGCACCAGACGCTGGAAAGGCAGCTTGCGGATTAGAAGCTCGGTGCTCTTTTGGTAGCGACGGATTTCACGCAAGGCCACTGTTCCAGGGCGATAGCGATGGGGCTTCTTCACACCTCCAGTGGCTGGAGCACTCTTGCGAGCGGCCTTTGTAGCCAGTTGTTTGCGTGGTGCTTTTCCACCAGTCGATTTGCGTGCAGTTTGCTTGGTACGAGCCATTTGGGTTTCACAAAATTTCACCTTCACTACTTCACGTTTAAAAACACAATAAACGATCAGAGCATTTGCTACCTACTTATTTAGCAATCGTGGATGGTGAAAGAAAGAGAGAAAAACAGAGGCCATTTCATTTGACGACCGAAGAACGAAACGAACATATCGTTCGTATAAATAGGGGCACGCCGAAACGTTGAATTTAGTTCTTTAGTGACTTTCGTGCTGTGTGTGTATAATAGTATAAAACAGTGAAAAATGACTGGTCGTGGTAAAGGAGGCAAAGGCTTGGGAAAGGGTGGCGCCAAGCGTCATCGCAAAGTGCTGCGTGATAACATCCAAGGTATCACGAAGCCTGCTATCCGCCGTTTGGCTCGTCGAGGCGGTGTGAAGCGCATATCTGGACTCATATACGAGGAAACGCGTGGCGTTCTGAAGGTTTTCTTGGAGAACGTAATTCGTGATGCCGTCACCTACACCGAACACGCCAAGAGGAAGACTGTTACAGCCATGGATGTTGTCTACGCTCTGAAGAGGCAAGGCCGCACCCTCTACGGATTTGGCGGTTAAAAAAACTGTAAATTCTGTACCCCTATTAAGCAATCGGTCCTTTTCAGGACCACTATTTAGTTTTTAAAAGGAGGAAGATTTTCAAAAAGTATTTAATTTTATTGGTTGGGACTTCAGAAATATGTAGATCGTAACTAAAAATAAATGTCGGTCGTTCGTACTCACTCTTTCAGACGGAATGTGTATTTCTAACATGGCCTTGAACAGACTGAAATGGTTTCAGACACCGCGTGTAAAGCATCACATCGTGGTGTGGGAGTATTTAAAGAAGTAAATTGTAGTTTATACCGCATATAGAAGAAAAACTGTACTACATGTCAATCTTTAAGTAGTTTTTCTTATGATTTACTATTTACAAAAATTCCCAAGTGTAAAATTTTTCCAATTCTTTGGTAATAATTTGGTCGTCCTGAAAAGGACGGTTTGACGATTTTATGTACAAGTAGGTTTTTAGCTTAGCCTTTGAAACGTTTAGGCCTTCTTCTCGGTCTTCTTGGGCAACAGAACAGCCTGTATATTAGGCAACACGCCACCTTGTGCAATTGTGACGCCGGAGAGCAGCTTGTTTAACTCCTCGTCGTTTCGGATGGCCAGTTGCAGATGACGCGGAATAATTCTAGTCTTCTTGTTGTCACGAGCAGCATTGCCAGCCAACTCGAGAACCTCAGCGGCCAGATATTCCATTACGGCAGCTAGGTAAACTGGAGCGCCTGCACCAACACGCTCGGCGTAGTTGCCCTTTCGGAGCAGACGGTGAATACGGCCCACAGGGAATTGAAGACCGGCACGGTTCGAGCGGGACTTTGCCTTTCCCTTCACTTTGCCACCTTTTCCACGTCCAGACATTTTGCTTTGCGTTTATTTCACTTAGTTCACTTTACAGAACTAACGGAACACGAATGCTCGTCGAACCCCGACAGCGGAATATTTATACTTTTCCGTTTGCCGGCGCGTTCAGTTAGGGGTGGGTGACTTAGACCTGAATTGACTGCTCGAAAAAAAGTATAAAGGTGAACGCGTTCGGGCCCACATCACGATAAGTGAATTGTGTTTGTGAAAATATAAGTAACGAGAACAATGCCTCCGAAAACTAGTGGAAAGGCAGCCAAGAAGGCTGGCAAGGCTCAGAAGAACATCACCAAGAACGACAAGAAAAAGAAACGCAAGAGGAAGGAGAGCTATGCCATCTACATTTACAAGGTTCTCAAGCAGGTCCATCCTGACACAGGAATTTCGTCGAAGGCGATGAGCATAATGAACAGCTTTGTAAATGATATTTTCGAGCGAATTGCTGCCGAAGCGTCTCGTCTAGCTCACTACAACAAGCGCTCGACCATCACCAGTCGGGAAATCCAAACGGCTGTTCGCCTGCTTCTGCCTGGAGAGTTGGCCAAGCATGCTGTCAGTGAGGGAACCAAGGCTGTTACCAAGTACACCAGCTCCAAATAATTGGCTCCTGCGAGTGCGGACAACAATCCAAAACGGCCCTTTTCAGGGCCACAATGGGTTATACCAAAGAAATGCATTTTTCAATATACCAATCACCAATCATCGAAAATTAATTTACCAATAAAACGTATCTACCCGCAATATGAGTGATACTGTTCAAATAAATATCGGAAACGAAAACTGAATGCGGCCAATATGCAATGTAATTCAATAACGCAACGCAAGACATGAAGCGTTTTATTGTTGCTGCGAACGTCAGCTAATAAATAAGTAGAACATTTTAGTACACAAATACTATTTAAATTAAAGTTTTTTTCTCTTGCAACAGAACGTTGTAGCCCTGAAAAGGACTTGTATAAACAAATTTCAGATCTATAAATCATAAATCTAAAGTTTTGATTGCGAACATGTACCAAATACTGTACTTTTTCACAATTTACTTTTTGGCAGCCGTAGTCTTCGCTTTCGGCTTCTTGGCGGTAGCAGAAACCGATGCTTTCTTCACCGTCTTTTTGGGTCTTGCAGACACCGCTGGCTTTGCCTTTGGGGCTTTCGCTACTACAGCCTTTGGCTTCGATGCAGTCACTTTCGCCTTTGTTGCGGCGTTCTTCGACTTTACGATTCCCGTTTTCTTGGCATCCTTGGCTTTTGCCTTCTCAGTTTTCTTATTTTCGGCAGTCTTTTTGGTAGCCACACCCTTCTTAGCTTTGGGCTTTGTGTCAGCAGCCCCAGAGGCAGTTTTTTTGGAGGAGACACCAATCTTTTTAGAGGCTACCTTCTTGCTTTGAACTTTTTTCTCTGCAGACAAAACCTTCGACTTTGCCTTCGGATCCTTGTCCTTCTTGGCGGAGGCCGACAGTTTGAAAGATCCAGATGCACCTTTTCCCTTTGTTTGGATAAGCTTTCCATTGACCACGGCCGATTTTAGGTACTTCTTGATGAATGGCGCTAACTTTTGGGCGTCGCATTTATAGGTGGCAGTGATATATTTTTTTATTGCAAGAAGTGATGAACCGCCACGCTCCTTTAAATTTTTAATAGAAGCGTCCACCATTTGCTGAGTTGGCGGATGTGACGGCGTCGCAGTGGCTTTCTTAGCCTTTCCGGATCCAGATGCCTTTTTTTGGACCACTTTCTTCTCAACTGTCGCTGGCGTGGCAACCACTGGGGAAGCGGACGTTGCAACTGCAGAATCAGACATTTTATTCACAGAGAACACTTTTTTCTGTTAAAAACGGCCCGCGCGCTGCCTACCAACCTCCTTTGCTCTTATGAGAATCGAGGAGGAGAGCACTTTAACAATGCTACTGACATCAGTCGTTTACTATGTCTAAGTTGGCTTGAAGTATAAACCTTTTTTAATTTTTTAGTATTTAAAATCATTAATAAAAATAAGGTTTTAATTGTTCTAAACTTTTAAATAATTATTTCGTTACTTTACATTTTTAAAAGGATGTAATATGGATTTGGAGACTTTCAAATGTTGATTGAAGTTTTATATTTACATTTTTAACTGGACCAATTTATAACAAAACATCAATTAAAATAAGAAATATTGCAAATATTTTACTAATTCCTAATGTTTATTGAAATTGCAACGTTCATCCCTTAGAAAGACTTCTGAAAGAAGCGTATATTATTAATTAAGATACTATATTAGTTAATTTAAGTTCACATTAACCTACAGAAAAAGTTTCCTTTACGGCAGCATTCAGAAATAATTTTCTATCGTTAAAAATACAAATACTTTCTTAAATAATATTATATTAATATAAAAAATAAAATTTTCTTGAATTATTAATGTGTTTGCTTAATTAGATCAGACCTTTCATGCATATTTTCAAATAATTTTTTCGGAAATCAATCGATTTCCTCGCCATATATGCATTAGCCTCGATGTAGTCAAATAAATAAATCAAATAAAAAATAAGAAGCAACAATTTTTTATTATCCTTTGTTATGTAATAGATATTAAATTCCCCAACCAAATTAACCAATTTCCATGCTGAATTTTAGATAACTTTTATTTTTTACAGACGTTTGAAGGGACAGTGTCAATTGTCGCGAACGACCTCTTCAATAATATTTCCAACTTAAGTTAACACATAGAAAAAAATATAAAACAGCTCATTTTATTTTATTATTTTCTGTTATTTTATAAATATTGCTCTCATCAATGTAATTTCATTATTTCCAAACTGTCTTTCGCGTAATTTAGATTTTTTAGGTGTTTAAAGTTCAGCGTCCCTTGCCACGACACTTTTACTGCTAGTTTTACTGGACGTTAGCATCAAGAACAAATAAAAAATATTTATTATTGTAATAACCTCTTCTTGAATTTAATAATAAAAATAAGATTATTTTGATTCTTTCTCTGGCAGAATTACTATTTTTACGTATGATTGAAGATATTAATATAATAATAATAGAATATGAATTTTGTTCTTATTTGTTTTTATTTTATAAATAGTCGCAACAGAAAATTTTATCTCATTGAATCTAGTTTGTGGTCCTGAAAAGGACCGATTATAGAGTACTACACTGCAAGTTGATGCCCTGTCAGCTTAAGCACGCTCGCCGCGAATGCGTCGCGCTAACTGGATGTCTTTGGGCATAATGGTGACACGCTTGGCATGAATGGCACACAAGTTGGTATCTTCGAAGAGACCAACTAGGTAGGCTTCGCTAGCTTCCTGCAGAGCCATAACCGCCGAGCTCTGGAATCGCAAGTCCGTCTTAAAGTCCTGGGCGATTTCACGCACCAGACGCTGGAAAGGCAGCTTGCGGATTAGAAGCTCGGTGCTCTTTTGGTAGCGACGGATTTCACGCAAGGCCACTGTTCCAGGGCGATAGCGATGGGGCTTCTTCACACCTCCAGTGGCTGGAGCACTCTTGCGAGCGGCCTTTGTAGCCAGTTGTTTGCGTGGTGCTTTTCCACCAGTCGATTTGCGTGCAGTTTGCTTGGTACGAGCCATTTGGGTTTCACAAAATTTCACCTTCACTACTTCACGTTTAAAAACACAATAAACGATCAGAGCATTTGCTACCTACTTATTTAGCAATCGTGGATGGTGAAAGAAAGAGAGAAAAACAGAGGCCATTTCATTTGACGACCGAAGAACGAAACGAACATATCGTTCGTACTCTCTCGGGTTTTTGTCGTTTTACCTATAAATAGGGGCACGCCGAAACGTTGAATTTAGTTCTTTAGTGACTTTCGTGCTGTGTGTGTATAATAGTATAAAACAGTGAAAAATGACTGGTCGTGGTAAAGGAGGCAAAGGCTTGGGAAAGGGTGGCGCCAAGCGTCATCGCAAAGTGCTGCGTGATAACATCCAAGGTATCACGAAGCCTGCTATCCGCCGTTTGGCTCGTCGAGGCGGTGTGAAGCGCATATCTGGACTCATATACGAGGAAACGCGTGGCGTTCTGAAGGTTTTCTTGGAGAACGTAATTCGTGATGCCGTCACCTACACCGAACACGCCAAGAGGAAGACTGTTACAGCCATGGATGTTGTCTACGCTCTGAAGAGGCAAGGCCGCACCCTCTACGGATTTGGCGGTTAAAAAAACTGTAAATTCTGTACCCCTATTAAGCAATCGGTCCTTTTCAGGACCACTATTTAGTTTTTAAAAGGAGGAAGATTTTCAAAAAGTATTTAATTTTATTGGTTGGGACTTCAGAAATATGTAGATCGTAACTAAAAATAAATGTCGGTCGTTCGTACTCTTTCAGACGGAATGTGTATTTCTAACATGGCCTTGAACAGACTGAAATGGTTTCAGACACCGCGTGTAAAGCATCACATCGTGGTGTGGGAGTATTTAAAGAAGCAAATTGTAGTTTATACCGCATATAGAAGAAAAACTGTACTACATGTCAATCTTTAAGTAGTTTTTCTTATGATTTACTATTTTATTCTTTGGTAATAATTTGGTCGTCCTGAAAAGGACGGTTTGACGATTTTATGTACAAGTAGGTTTTTAGCTTAGCCTTTGAAACGTTTAGGCCTTCTTCTCGGTCTTCTTGGGCAACAGAACAGCCTGTATATTAGGCAACACGCCACCTTGTGCAATTGTGACGCCGGAGAGCAGCTTGTTTAACTCCTCGTCGTTTCGGATGGCCAGTTGCAGATGACGCGGAATAATTCTAGTCTTCTTGTTGTCACGAGCAGCATTGCCAGCCAACTCGAGAACCTCAGCGGCCAGATATTCCATTACGGCAGCTAGGTAAACTGGAGCGCCTGCACCAACACGCTCGGCGTAGTTGCCCTTTCGGAGCAGACGGTGAATACGGCCCACAGGGAATTGAAGACCGGCACGGTTCGAGCGGGACTTTGCCTTTCCCTTCACTTTGCCACCTTTTCCACGTCCAGACATTTTGCTTTGCGTTTATTTCACTTAGTTCACTTTACAGAACTAACGGAACACGAATGCTCGTCGAACCCCGACAGCGGAATATTTATACTTTTCCGTTTGCCGGCGCGTTCAGTTAGGGGTGGGTGACTTAGACCTGAATTGACTGCTCGAAAAAAAGTATAAAGGTGAACGCGTTCGGGCCCACATCACGATAAGTGAATTGTGTTTGTGAAAATATAAGTAACGTGAACAATGCCTCCGAAAACTAGTGGAAAGGCAGCCAAGAAGGCTGGCAAGGCTCAGAAGAACATCACCAAGAACGACAAGAAAAAGAAACGCAAGAGGAAGGAGAGCTATGCCATCTACATTTACAAGGTTCTCAAGCAGGTCCATCCTGACACCGGAATTTCGTCGAAGGCGATGAGCATAATGAACAGCTTTGTAAATGATATTTTCGAGCGAATTGCTGCCGAAGCGTCTCGTCTAGCTCACTACAACAAGCGCTCGACCATCACCAGTCGGGAAATCCAAACGGCTGTTCGCCTGCTTCTGCCTGGAGAGTTGGCCAAGCATGCTGTCAGTGAGGGAACCAAGGCTGTTACCAAGTACACCAGCTCCAAATAATTGGCTCCTGCGAATGCGGACAACAATTCAAAACGGCCCTTTTCAGGGCCACAATGGGTTATACCAAAGAAATCCATTTTTCGATATACCAATCACCAATCATAGAAAATGAATTTACCAATAAAACGTATCTACCCGCAATATGGGTGATACTGTTCAAATAAATATCGGAAACGAAAACTGAATGCGGCCAATATGCAATGTAATTCAATAACGCAACGCAAGACATGAAGCGTTTTATTGTTGCTGCGAACGTCAGCTAATAAATAAGTAGAACATTTTAATACACAAATACTATTTAAATTAAAGTTTTTTTCTCTTGCAACAGAACGTTGTAGCCCTGAAAAGGACTTGTATAAACAAATTTCAGATCTATAAATCATAAATCTAAAGTTTTGATTGCGAACATGTACCAAATACTGTACTTTTTCACAATTTACTTTTTGGCAGCCGTAGTCTTCGCTTTCGGCTTCTTGGCGGTACCAGAAACCGATGCTTTCTTCACCGTCTTTTTGGGTCTTGCAGACACCGCTGGCTTTGCCTTTGGGGCTTTCGCTACTACAGCCTTTGGCTTCGATGCAGTCACTTTCGCCTTTGTTGCGGCGTTCTTCGACTTTACGATTCCAGTTTTCTTGGCATCCTTGGCTTTTGCCTTCTCAGTTTTCTTATTTTCGGCAGTCTTTTTGGTAGCCACACCCTTCTTAGCTTTGGGCTTTGTGTCAGCAGCCCCAGAGGCAGAGGCAGAGGAGACACCAATCTTTTTAGAGGCTACCTTCTTGCTTTGAACTTTTTTCTCTGCAGACAAAACCTTCGACTTTGCCTTCGGATCCTTGTCCTTCTTGGCGGAGGCCGACAGTTTGAAAGATCCAGATGCACCTTTTCCCTTTGTTTGGATAAGCTTTCCATTGACCACGGCCGATTTTAGGTACTTCTTGATGAATGGCGCTAACTTTTTGGCGTCGCATTTATAGGTGGCAGTGATATATTTTTTTATTGCAAGAAGTGATGAACCGCCACGCTCCTTTAAATTTTTAATAGAAGCGTCCACCATTTGCTGAGTTGGCGGATGTGACGGCGTCGCAGTGGCTTTCTTAGCCTTTCCGGATCCAGATGCCTTTTTTTGGACCACTTTCTTCTCAACTGTCGCTGGCGTGGCAACCACTGGGGAAGCGGACGTTGCAACTGCAGAATCAGACATTTTATTCACAGAGAACACTTTTTTCTGTTAAAAACGGCCCGCGCGCTGCCTACCAACCTCCTTTGCTCTTATGAGAATCGAGGAGGAGAGCACTTTAACAATGCTACTGACATCAGTCGTTTACTATGTCTAAGTTGGCTTGAAGTATAAACCTTTTTTAATTTTTTAGTATTTAAAATCATTAATAAAAATAAGGTTTTAATTGTTCTAAACTTTTAAATAATTATTTCGTCACTTTACATTTTTAAAAGGATGTAATATGGATTTGGAGACTTTCAAATGTTGATTGAAGTTTTATATTTACATTTTTAACTGGACCAATTTATAACAAAACATCAATTAAAATAAGAAATATTGCAAATATTTTACTAATTCCTAATGTTTATTGAAATTGCAACGTTCATTCCTTAGAAAGACTTCTGAAAGAAGCGTATATTATTAATTAAGATACTATATTAGTTAATTTAAGTTCACATTAACCTACAGAAAAAGTTTCCTTTACGGCAGCATTCAGAAATAATTTTCTATCGTTAAAAATACAAATACTTTCTTAAATAATATAATATTAATATAATAAATAAAATTTTCTTGAATTATTAATGTGTTTGCTTAATTAGATCAGACCTTTCATGCATATTTTCAAATAATTTGTTCGGAAATCAATCGATTTCCTCGCCATATATGCATTAGCCTCGATGTAGTCAAATAAATAAATCAAATAAAAAATAAGAAGCAACAATTTTTTATTATCCTTTGTTATGTAATAGATATTAAATTCCCCAACCAAATTAACCAATTTCCATGCTGAATTTTAGATAACTTTTATTTTTTACAGACGTTTGAAGGGACAGTGTCAATTGTCGCGTACGACCTCTTCAATAATATTTCCAACTTAAGTTAACACATAGAAAAAAATATAAAACAGCTCATTTTATTTTATTATTTTCTGTTATTTTATAAATATTGCTCTCATCAATGTAATTTCATTATTTCCAAACTGTCTTTCGCGTAATTTAGATTTTTTTAGGTGTTTAAAGTTCAGCGTCCCTTGCCACGACACTTTTACTGCTAGTTTTACTGGACGTTAGCATCAAGAACAAATAAAAAATATTTATTATTGTAATAACCTCTTCTTGAATTTAATAATAAAAATAAGATTATTTTGATTCTTTCTCTGGCAGAATTACTATTTTTACGTATGATTGAAGATATTAATATAATAATAATAGAATATGAATTTTGTTCTTATTTGTTTTTATTTTATAAATAGTCGCAACAGAAAATTTTATCTCATTGAATCTAGTTTGTGGTCCTGAAAAGGACCGATTATAGAGTACTACACTGCAAGTTGATGCCCTGTCAGCTTAAGCACGCTCGCCGCGAATGCGTCGCGCTAACTGGATGTCTTTGGGCATAATGGTGACACGCTTGGCATGAATGGCACACAAGTTGGTATCTTCGAAGAGACCAACTAGGTAGGCTTCGCTAGCTTCCTGCAGAGCCATAACCGCCGAGCTCTGGAATCGCAAGTCCGTCTTAAAGTCCTGGGCGATTTCACGCACCAGACGCTGGAAAGGCAGCTTGCGGATTAGAAGCCCGGTGCTCTTTTGGTAGCGACGGATTTCACGCAAGGCCACTGTTCCAGGGCGATAGCGATGGGGCTTCTTCACACCTCCAGTGGCTGGAGCACTCTTGCGAGCGGCCTTTGTAGCCAGTTGTTTGCGTGGTGCTTTTCCACCAGTCGATTTGCGTGCAGTTTGCTTGGTACGAGCCATTTGGGTTTCACAAAATTTCACCTTCACTACTTCACGTTTAAAAACACAATAAACGATCAGAGCATTTGCTACCTACTTATATAGCAATCGTGGATGGTGAAAGAAAGAGAGAAAAACAGAGGCCATTTCATTTGACGACCGAAGAACGAAACGAACATATCGTTCGTACTCTCTCGGGTTTTTGTCGTTTTACCTATAAATAGGGGCACGCCGAAACGTTGAATTTAGTTCTTTAGTGACTTTCGTGGTGTGTGTGTATAATAGTATAAAACAGCGAAAAATGACTGGTCGTGGTAAAGGAGGCAAAGGCTTGGGAAAGGGTGGCGCCAAGCGTCATCGCAAAGTGCTGCGTGATAATATCCAAGGTATCACGAAGCCTGCTATCCGCCGTTTGGCTCGTCGAGGCGGTGTGAAGCGCATATCTGGACTCATATACGAGGAAACGCGTGGCGTTCTGAAGGTTTTCTTGGAGAACGTAATTCGTGATGCCGTCTCCTACACCGAACACGCCAAGAGGAAGACTGTTACAGCCATGGATGTTGTCTACGCTCTGAAGAGGCAAGGCCGCACCCTCTACGGATTTGGCGGTTAAAAAAACTGTAAATTCTGTACCCCTATTAAGCAATCGGTCCTTTTCAGGACCACTATTTAGTTTTTAAAAGGAGGAAGATTTTCAAAAAGTATTTAATTTTATTGGTTGGGACTTCAGAAATATGTAGATCGTAACTAAAAATAAATGTCGGTCGTTCGTACTCACTCTTTCAGACGGAATGTGTATTTCTAACATGGCCTTGAACAGACTGAAATGGTTTCAGACACCGCGTGTAAAGCATCACATCGTGGTGTGGGAGTATTTAAAGAAGCAAATTGTAGTTTATACCGCATATAGAAGAAAAACTGTACTACATGTCAATCTTTAAGTAGTTTTTCTTATGATTTACTATTTATTTATTATGATTTATTATTTATTTTCTTTGGTAATAATTTGGTCGTCCTGAAAAGGACGGTTTGACGATTTTATGTACAAGTAGGTTTTTAGCTTAGCCTTTGAAACGTTTAGGCCTTCTTCTCGGTCTTCTTGGGCAACAGAACAGCCTGTATATAGTCATGTATACCCTTACATACCCTCTTATTAGATTAAGTTATGTTAGAATACACATGGCGCTAAGCTTTTTGTCTGAGCTTAGCTTTATTTTTAGTCAGTAGATAAGAAGACCTCGATCTGTACACATCATTGAATAAACCCTCAATTTGTTAAGCGAAACCTTTCGTTTTGTTTTAACCCCTCTTTAATCGACAAAGAAGTCGATGGGTGCTTAACTGAGGAGTTCAACCTTCAACCTACAGACGACAACGAAGTCGTTTCTGGAGGCAACGATCTTTTGGACACAACGGTCTCTGCTCGGAAGGCCCTATCAACCTTCCACATAACTGGCGACGAGGATCAACACAGAAAAAATAAGGAAACCAGCCATACGTCAAGAAATTCAATCGGAACCACAGTAAGCTGTTCTTATGTAATTTAAGTCCGGAAATCTTCAATACGTTAACCAATGCACGTGGCCGAGTATAAAGAGGAACATAAAACATAACTGGAAAGCTTTGGAACACCTGCATGTACGGAGTGACGAAACCCAACCTGGAGAAGAAGAACTTAAGCTGATAAAATTTTGTTTTCTTCGACAAAGCTCTTTATACTAGCTAAGATAAGAAACTAAAAGCTAACTATTAATACTTGCGAACCTCGAGAGAAAACAAAGAAATCTAAAATGAACGAAAATAGCTTAGCCGCATTTAACTCAACAATGAACTGCATCAAGTTAATACAAAATTTTGATGGTACTGATACAAATCAATTGCCAGATTTAATTACACAAATAGAAAATATCCTTCCTTCTTTTGATGTTTTCGACACGAATACAAAAAATACTTTGTTTGGCTTTATAAAAAATAAATTTGTGGGATTATGCAGGCCAGTGATTCATAGGCATGGAAATATGACAGAGTGGGAAAGTTTTAAACGTGTAATTCTGAAAAATTTCGGGGAAAAAGAAACAAGCGATGTCTTAATGGATATGTTAAAATTGTGTCGAGTGGAATCAACTATAGAAGAATATTATAACAAAATTAATGAAATTTCGAATAGGGTACACAACCGGATACTGATCCATGACGACAAAACATACACCACATTAGAAGTGAACCGAATTGCACTCCGCGTTTTTAGAGACAACTTGCCTGAACCTACAAAAACGTTAATATTCGCGAGAAACCCAAATTCCGTAGAGGATGCCTATAAAATCATTGAAGATGCTCGGCATCAAAGCTACACATTATACGGACCAATTCGAAGAAATAATAGGTACAATAAACCCAACTTCAGAACCAATTTCAGTAATGATAATAGAAATGTAAACGAACCAGTCGTTACAGAAAGAAGCCTTGATGAAGCCAATAGGTTTCAACAAAATAATGTTGAACAACAAGAAAATTCAAGAACTGAAGGTACGCCTAGGGTAAATAATAGAAGGCAGGGATATCAATATCAATCGAATAATAGCTCAACTTCTAATTCTGCTCGAGTCTCAACAAATAGTCGAAATGTGCAAAGCTCTGAGCAAAGCAGGCGTAGTTTCGAGCCAATGGATATTAATCAATCAAGTGTAAATTTTCAGATAGAGGATCAAGACGAATACCATATATAGAAGTTCAAGGTAAAAAGAGGCCATTATTATTTATTATTGACACTGGAGCAGAATTCAGTGTAATAAATGATAATTTGTGTCACCCGAAGTGGAAAACAGACATTGACATAGAAGTAAAAGCAATGGGAAACAAAATTAAAATAGGAAAATTATGCAGGTTTCCATGTTTTCAAGAATTTGAAGCTGAAGGTTATATTTGTGAATTTCTAGAGTATAATTTTCACAACTATTTCGATGGGCTAATTGGCTGTAACATACTTAATGACTTGCATGCAGTCATCTATTACTCAAACAAAAAGATTCAACTCAATAATGTTTATTTAGATCTTTTAGTTCAGGAAAACCACTTGGATCTTGGCATACATAACTTAATTCCAATGAACTTAATTTGTCCACAGGCCAGATCCTCAATAAATGAGCTTATACAAAAATTCGAACATATTTTTTACAAAGAAGGCCAAGACCTAAGTTTCACAAGTGAAATCAAACACAGGATTATTACAAAGAATGATCTTCCCATTTATTCGAAAACATACAAATACCCAGAAATTCACAAAGACGAAGTTAACCGGCAAATAGCAGAAATGTTAGATCAAGGAATTATAAGACACTCTAAAAGCCCATATAATAGTCCTTTGTGGGTTGTTCAGAAAAAAATGGACCAGTCCAATAAGCAAAAGTGGCGGCTCGTCGTAGACTACCGTAAACTTAATAAGGAAACCATTGAAGATCGATTCCCGATCCCAAATATAGACGAGATTTTTGACAAATTGGGCGACTGTAAAATTTTTTCAACTTTAGACCTTGCAAAAGGTTTCTATCAGATAGAAATGGACAACAAAGATGTGCACAAAACAGCCTTTTCAACAACCAGTGGCCATTACGAGTTCCTTCGTATGCCTTTCGGACTACGGAACGCACCTTCAACATTTCAAAGGCTAATGAATAATATCCTTAGCCCCTATACCGGACAATTTTGCATTGTTTACATGGATGACATCCTTATATTTTCTAAGAATATAGGGGAACACGTCAATCATTTAAGCTGTATCTTCAGCTGTCTATCTAAGGCAAATTTAAAACTCCAATCAGACAAATGCGAGTTTGCCAGAGAGGAGATTGAATTTCTCGGACATACCATTAATTCAGAAGGTCTAAAGCCAAGTCAGAAGAAAATTGACGCAATTTGTAAGATAAATTTACCGACAAACCAGAAACAAATTAAAAGTTTTCTAGGCATCACAGGTTATTTGAGGCGCTACATAAAAGACTACTCCAAAATTGCCCAGCCCTTAATAAAATACTTAAAGAAAAATTCTAAAATAAACACACATGATCAAGAATACGTAGAAGCTTTTCAAAAACTAAAAATCCTAATAACAAGCGATCCGATAGTCGTTTACCCAGATTTTAACAAACAATTCACGATAGTTACAGACGCAAGTAACTATGCATTAGGCGCCGTGCTCATGCAAGATAATAAAGTAATTTCTTATGCTAGTCGTTCTCTTAAAAATCATGAACTTAATTACAGTACAATAGAAAAAGAGCTTCTTGCAATCTATTGGTCAACAAAATTCTTTAAATATTATATTTATGGAAGAAAGTTTATAATTAAAACCGACCATAGACCCCTAGTTTGGCTTAATAATCTAAAGGAACCCAACCTAAAGTTACAACGTTGGAAAGTGCAATTAAACGAGTTTGATTTTGACATAACATTTATAAAAGGTAAAGAAAACGCTTTAGCAGACGGACTTAGCAGAATTGTCAAAGCATCAACAGAAGAGTATGATAAAAATGCCCAAACAAATATAGAAATTAATAACTTAGATATATTTATGCTAGAGAACACTAACACATTACCGGAAGTTACGCCTAAGACAAAAATTATAAATGAAGATTTCTCGAAAGATCTAATTCATATATTTGCCAACGATATTGACGATTTGGAAACTATTCACAGTGCGGACTCAGACGATCTTAATTTTATTAGTATTACAACTAATTGTCTAAACGTTTTTAAAATCCAAATACAAATAATAGAAGCGGAAAGCGATTTAAGTACCTTCAAAATTTTGCATAACAAGAAAATACGACATATCTTTAAATCAAGCGGAAATCAGGAAAATATGCTTAAGTTCATGCAAGAGAAACTGCCAGAAAAAGGCTTAGTTGTAATATTTTGTGAAAATTTAAGTTTATTTGTAAAATTTCAAGAAATTTATAGGCAGTATTTTTCAAGTAATAAAAATTTAAGAATTCTAAAGTCAGGTACATTGTTAGAAGACATAAATGATAAAGAAAAACTCCTGAAGATTATCGAAAACGAACACATAAAGAATAATCACAGAGGCATTAACGAAATTTTTATATCTATAAGAGAAAAATACTATTATCCAAAAATGCAAAAGTTTATTCAAAATTATATTAACAATTGTAAAATTTGTAATTTAGCCAAATATGATAGACAACCTATAAAATATAATTTTAATATTACAGAAACGCCAGATAAAATAAACGATATAATTCACATAGACATCTGGTATCCTAAAAGAAACATTATGTACGTTACATCAATTGACAAAATGTCTAAATATGCCACTGCTCAACATATTAAAGACAGATCTTGGATTTCTTTGCTTAACGCAATCAAATTAAGAATTCAATACTTAGGAAAGCCGAAAAAGATTGTAACTGATAACGAATTCGATATTGTCGTAATTAAGCAATTTCTCCTCGAAAATAACATAGATATACACTTTACAACTCCTTATAAGAAAACTGGAAACTCTGATGTGGAAAGATTGCACTTAACCCTAAATGAACATATGCGATTGTATAATGCTGATCCAAACAATTTTGACACTCAAGAAAATGTTTCAAGAAAATGTTTATAAAGCAATTGTTTGCTATAATAACACAATTCATTCAACCACAAATATTAGACCGATAGATTTATTTAATAATATACTTTGTCACGAAGACATCTCTAAACTATCCGAAAAGCTAGTAAGAAACAAACAAACTTTAAATGCAAAACAGGATAACATAAACGAGTCAAACTTCTCAAATATATTTGTAAAAAATAATCAAGTAGGAAAATCAAATCCAAAATATAAAGAAATAAGTAATTACACTCAATACGGTAACTACTTGATTAATAATAAAGACAATAAACGAAAAATCTATAAGGATCAGGTGAAACGGAAATATAAATATCAAAATGAAGATTGTGAAACCTAACATTTCTGTACTCCTATTATTTACATATGTATTACTTAATGAAATAATTTCAACCACATACTTGAAACTTACGCTGGGGGAGTCATGTATACCCTTACATACCCTCTTATTAGATTAAGTTATGTTAGAATACACATGGCGCTAAGCTTTTTGTCTGAGCTTAGCTTTATTTTTAGTCAGTAGATAAGAAGACCTCGATCTGTACACATCATTGAATAAACCCTCAATTTGTTAAGCGAAACCTTTCGTTTTGTTTTAACCCCTCTTTAATCGACAAAGAAGTCGATGGGTGCTTAACTGAGGAGTTCAACCTTCAACCTACAGACGACAACGAAGTCGTTTCTGGAGGCAACGATCTTTTGGACACAACGGTCTCTGCTCGGAAGGCCCTATCAACCTTCCACATAACTATATTAGGCAACACGCCACCTTGTGCAATTGTGACGCCGGAGAGCAGCTTGTTTAACTCCTCGTCGTTTCGGATGGCCAGTTGCAGATGACGCGGAATAATTCTAGTCTTCTTGTTGTCACGAGCAGCATTGCCAGCCAACTCGAGAACCTCAGCGGCCAGATATTCCATTACGGCAGCTAGGTAAACTGGAGCGCCTGCACCAACACGCTCGGCGTAGTTGCCCTTTCGGAGCAGACGGTGAATACGGCCCACAGGGAATTGAAGACCGGCACGGTTCGAGCGGGACTTTGCCTTTCCCTTCACTTTGCCACCTTTTCCACGTCCAGACATTTTGCTTTGCGTTTATTTCACTTAGTTCACTTTACAGAACTAACGGAACACGAATGCTCGTCGAACCCCGACAGCGGAATATTTATACTTTTCCGTTTGCCGGCGCGTTCAGTTAGGGGTGGGTGACTTAGACCTGAATTGACTGCTCGAAAAAAAGTATAAAGGTGAACGCGTTCGGGCCCACATCACGATAAGTGAATTGTGTTTGTGAAAATATAAGTAACGTGAACAATGCCTCCGAAAACTAGTGGAAAGGCAGCCAAGAAGGCTGGCAAGGCTCAGAAGAACATCACCAAGAACGACAAGAAAAAGAAACGCAAGAGGAAGGAGAGCTATGCCATCTACATTTACAAGGTTCTCAAGCAGGTCCATCCTGACACCGGAATTTCGTCGAAGGCGATGAGCATAATGAACAGCTTTGTAAATGATATTTTCGAGCGAATTGCTGCCGAAGCGTCTCGTCTAGCTCACTACAACAAGCGCTCGACCATCACCAGTCGGGAAATCCAAACGGCTGTTCGCCTGCTTCTGCCTGGAGAGTTGGCCAAGCATGCTGTCAGTGAGGGAACCAAGGCTGTTACCAAGTACACCAGCTCCAAATAATTGGCTCCTGCGAGTGCGGACAACAATCCAAAACGGCCCTTTTCAGGGCCACAATGGGTTATACCAAAGAAATGCATTTTTCGATATACCAATCACCAATCATCGATAATGAATTTACCAATAAAACGTATCTACCCGCAATATGGGTGATACTGTTCAAATAAATATCGGAAACGAAAACTGAATGCGGCCAATATGCAATGTAATTCAATAACGCAACGCAAGACATGAAGCGTTTTATTGTTGCTGCGAACGTCAGCTAATAAATAAGTAGAACATTTTAGTACACAAATACTATTTAAATTAAAGTTTTTTTCTCTTGCAACAGAACGTTGTAGCCCTGAAAAGGACTTGTATAAACAAATTTCAGATCTATAAATCATAAATCTAAAGTTTTGATTGCGAACATGTACCAAATACTGTACTTTTTCACAATTTACTTTTTGGCAGCCGTAGTCTTCGCTTTCGGCTTCTTGGCGGTAGCAGAAACCGATGCTTTCTTCACCGTCTTTTTGGGTCTTGCAGACACCGCTGGCTTTGCCTTTGGGGCTTTCGCTACTACAGCCTTTGGCTTCGATGCAGTCACTTTCGCCTTTGTTGTGGCGTTCTTCGACTTTACGATTCCCGTTTTCTTGGCATCCTTGGCTTTTGCCTTCTCAGTTTTCTTATTTTCGGCAGTCTTTTTGGTAGCCACACCCTTCTTAGCTTTGGGCTTTGTGTCAGCAGCCCCAGAGGCAGTTTTTTTGGAGGAGACACCAATCTTTTTAGAGGCTACCTTCTTGCTTTGAACTTTTTTCTCTGCAGACAAAACCTTCGACTTTGCCTTCGGATCCTTGTCCTTCTTGGCGGAGGCCGACAGTTTGAAAGATCCAGATGCACCTTTTCCCTTTGTTTGGATAAGCTTTCCATTGACCACGGCCGATTTTAGGTACTTCTTGATGAATGGCGCTAACTTTTTGGCGTCGCATTTATAGGTGGCAGTGATATATTTTTTTATTGCAAGAAGTGATGAACCGCCACGCTCCTTTAAATTTTTAATAGAAGCGTCCACCATTTGCTGAGTTGGCGGATGTGACGGCGTCGCAGTGGCTTTCTTAGCCTTTCCGGATCCAGATGCCTTTTTTTGGACCACTTTCTTCTCAACTGTCGCTGGCGTGGCAACCACTGGGGAAGCGGACGTTGCAACTGCAGAATCAGACATTTTATTCACAGAGAACACTTTTTTCTGTTAAAAACGGCCCGCGCGCTGCCTACCAACCTCCTGTGCTCTTATGAGAATCGAGGAGGAGAGCACTTTAACAATGCTACTGACATCAGTCGTTTACTATGTCTAAGTTGGCTTGAAGTATAAACCTTTTTTAATTTTTTAGTATTTAAAATCATTAATAAAAATAAGGTTTTAATTGTTCTAAACTTTTAAATAATTATTTCGTCACTTTACATTTTTAAAAGGATGTAATATGGATTTGGAGACTTTCAAATGTTGATTGAAGTTTTATATTTACATTTTTAACTGGACCAATTTATAACAAAACATCAATTAAAATAAGAAATATTGCAAATATTTTACTAATTCCTAATGTTTATTGAAATTGCAACGTTCATCCCTTAGAAAGACTTCTGAAAGAAGCGTATATTATTAATTAAGATACTATATTAGTTAATTTAAGTTCACATTAACCTACAGAAAAAGTTTCCTTTACGGCAGCATTCAGAAATAATTTTCTATAGTTAAAAATACAAATACTTTCTTAAATAATATTATATTAATATAATAAATAAAATTTTCTTGAATTATTAATGTGTTTGCTTAATTAGATCAGACCTTTCATGCATATTTTCAAATAATTTGTTCGGAAATCAATCGATTTCCTCGCCATATATGCATTAGCCTCGATGTAGTCAAATAAATAAATCAAATAAAAAATAAGAAGCAATAATTTTTTATTATCCTTTGTTATGTAATAGATATTAAATTCCCCAACCAAATTAACCAATTTCCATGCTGAATTTTAGATAACTTTTATTTTTTACAGACGTTTGAAGGGACAGTGTCAATTGTCGCGTACGACCTCTTCAATAATATTTCCAACTTAAGTTAACACATAGAAAAAAATATAAAACAGCTCATTTTATTTTATTATTTTCTGTTATTTTATAAATATTGCTCTCATCAATGTAATTTCATTATTTCCAAACTGTCTTTCGCGTAATTTAGATTTTTTTAGGTGTTTAAAGTTCAGCGTCCCTTGCCACGACACTTTTACTGCTAGTTTTACTGGACGTTAGCATCAAGAACAAATAAAAAATATTTATTATTGTAATAACCTCTTCTTGAATTTAATAATAAAAATAAGATTATTTTGATTCTTTCTCTGGCAGAATTACTATTTTTACGTATGATTGAAGATATTAATATAATAATAATAGAATATGAATTTTGTTCTTATTTGTTTTTATTTTATAAATAGTCGCAACAGAAAATTTTTTCTCATTGAATCTAGTTTGTGGTCCTGAAAAGGACCGATTATAGAGTACTACACTGCAAGTTGATGCCCTGTCAGCTTAAGCACGCTCGCCGCGAATGCGTCGCGCTAACTGGATGTCTTTGGGCATAATGGTGACACGCTTGGCATGAATGGCACACAAGTTGGTATCTTCGAAGAGACCAACTAGGTAGGCTTCGCTAGCTTCCTGCAGAGCCATAACCGCCGAGCTCTGGAATCGCAAGTCCGTCTTAAAGTCCTGGGCGATTTCACGCACCAGACGCTGGAAAGGCAGCTTGCGGATTAGAAGCTCGGTGCTCTTTTGGTAGCGACGGATTTCACGCAAGGCCACTGTTCCAGGGCGATAGCGATGGGGCTTCTTCACACCTCCAGTGGCTGGAGCACTCTTGCGAGCGGCCTTTGTAGCCAGTTGTTTGCGTGGTGCTTTTCCACCAGTCGATTTGCGTGCAGTTTGCTTGGTACGAGCCATTTGGGTTTCACAAAATTTCACCTTCACTAAAGGTGAATACACAATAAACGATCAGAGCATTTGCTACCTACTTATATAGCAATCGTGGATGGTGAAAGAAAGAGAGAAAAACAGAGGCCATTTCATTTGACGACCGAAGAACGAAACGAACATATCGTTCGTACTCTCTCGGGTTTTTGTCGTTTTACCTATAAATAGGGGCACGCCGAAACGTTGAATTTAGTTCTTTAGTGACTTTCGTGGTGTGTGTGTATAATAGTATAAAACAGTGAAAAATGACTGGTCGTGGTAAAGGAGGCAAAGGCTTGGGAAAGGGTGGCGCCAAGCGTCATCGCAAAGTGCTGCGTGATAACATCCAAGGTATCACGAAGCCTGCTATCCGCCGTTTGGCTCGTCGAGGCGGTGTGAAGCGCATATCTGGACTCATATACGAGGAAACGCGTGGCGTTCTGAAGGTTTTCTTGGAGAACGTAATTCGTGATGCCGTCACCTACACCGAACACGCCAAGAGGAAGACTGTTACAGCCATGGATGTTGTCTACGCTCTGAAGAGGCAAGGCCGCACCCTCTACGGATTTGGCGGTTAAAAAAACTGTAAATTCTGTACCCCTATTAAGCAATCGGTCCTTTTCAGGACCACTATTTAGTTTTTAAAAGGAGGAAGATTTTCAAAAAGTATTTAATTTTATTGGTTGGGACTTCAGAAATATGTAGATCGTAACTAAAAATAAATGTCGGTCGTTCGTACTCTTTCAGACGGAATGTGTATTTCTAACATGGCCTTGAACAGACTGAAATGGTTTCAGACACCGCGTGTAAAGCATCACATCGTGGTGTGGGAGTATTTAAAGAAGCAAATTGTAGTTTATACCGCATATAGAAGAAAAACTGTACTACATGTCAATCTTTAAGTAGTTTTTCTTATGATTTACTATTTACAAAAAATTCCCAAGTGTAAAATTTTTCCAATTCTTTGGTAATAATTTGGTCGTCCTGAAAAGGACGGTTTGACGATTTTATGTACAAGTAGGTTTTTAGCTTAGCCTTTGAAACGTTTAGGCCTTCTTCTCGGTCTTCTTGGGCAACAGAACAGCCTGTATATTAGGCAACACGCCACCTTGTGCAATTGTGACGCCGGAGAGCAGCTTGTTTAACTCCTCGTCGTTTCGGATGGCCAATTGCAGATGACGCGGAATAATTCTAGTCTTCTTGTTGTCACGAGCAGCATTGCCAGCCAACTCGAGAACCTCAGCGGCCAGATATTCCATTACGGCAGCTAGGTAAACTGGAGCGCCTGCACCAACACGCTCGGCGTAGTTGCCCTTTCGGAGCAGACGGTGAATACGGCCCACAGGGAATTGAAGACCGGCACGGTTCGAGCGGGACTTTGCCTTTCCCTTCACTTTGCCACCTTTTCCACATCCAGACATTTTGCTTTGCGTTTATTTCACTTAGTTCACTTTACACACGGAACACGAATGCTCGTCGAACCCCGACAGCGGAATATTTATACTTTTCCGTTTGCCGGCGCGTTCAGTTAGGGGTGGGTGACTTAGACCTGAATTGACTGCTCGAAAAAAAGTATAAAGGTGAACGCGTTCGGGCCCACATCACGATAAGTGAATTGTGTTTGTGAAATATAAGTAACGTGAACAATGCCTCCGAAAACTAGTGGAAAGGCAGCCAAGAAGGCTGGCAAGGCTCAGAAGAACATCACCAAGAACGACAAGAAAAAGAAACGCAAGAGGAAGGAGAGCTATGCCATCTACATTTACAAGGTTCTCAAGCAGGTCCATCCTGACACAGGAATTTCGTCGAAGGCGATGAGCATAATGAACAGCTTTGTAAATGATATTTTCGAGCGAATTGCTGCCGAAGCGTCTCGTCTAGCTCACTACAACAAGCGCTCGACCATCACCAGTCGGGAAATCCAAACGGCTGTTCGCCTGCTTCTGCCTGGAGAGTTGGCCAAGCATGCTGTCAGTGAGGGAACCAAGGCTGTTACCAAGTACACCAGCTCCAAATAATTGGCTCCTGCGAGTGCGGACAACAATCCAAAACGGCCCTTTTCAGGGCCACAATGGGTTATACCAAAGAAATGCATTTTTCGATATACCAATCACCAATCATCGATAATGAATTTACCAATAAAACGTATCTACCCGCAATATGGGTGATACTGTTCAAATAAATATCGGAAACGAAAACTGAATGCGGCCAATATGCAATGTAATTCAATAATGCAACGCAAGACATGAAGCGTTTTATTGTTGCTGCGAACGTCAGCTAATAAATAAGTAGAACATTTTAGTACACAAATACTATTTAAATTAAAGTTTTTTTCTCTTGCAACAGAACGTTGTAGCCCTGAAAAGGACTTGTATAAACAAATTTCAGATCTATAAATCATAAATCTAAAGTTTTGATTGCGAACATGTACCAAATACTGTACTTTTTCACAATTTACTTTTTGGCAGCCGTAGTCTTCGCTTTCGGCTTCTTGGCGGTAGCAGAAACCGATGCTTTCTTCACCGTCTTTTTGGGTCTTGCAGACACCGCTGGCTTTGCCTTTGGGGCTTTCGCTACTACAGCCTTTGGCTTCGATGCAGTCACTTTCGCCTTTGTTGCGGCGTTCTTCGACTTTACGATTCCCGTTTTCTTGGCATCCTTGGCTTTTGCCTTCTCAGTTTTCTTATTTTCGGCAGTCTTTTTGGTAGCCACACCCTTCTTAGCTTTGGGCTTTGTGTCAGCAGCCCCAGAGGCAGTTTTTTTGGAGGAGACACCAATCTTTTTAGAGGCTACCTTCTTGCTTTGAACTTTTTTCTCTGCAGACAAAACCTTCGACTTTGCCTTCGGATCCTTGTCCTTCTTGGCGGAGGCCGACAGTTTGAAAGATCCAGATGCACCTTTTCCCTTTGTTTGGATAAGCTTTCCATTGACCACGGCCGATTTTAGGTACTTCTTGATGAATGGCGCTAACTTTTTGGCGTCGCATTTATAGGTGGCAGTGATATATTTTTTTATTGCAAGAAGTGATGAACCGCCACGCTCCTTTAAATTTTTAATAGAAGCGTCCACCATTTGCTGAGTTGGCGGATGTGACGGCGTCGCAGTGGCTTTCTTAGCCTTTCCGGATCCAGATGCCTTTTTTTGGACCACTTTCTTCTCAACTGTCGCTGGCGTGGCAACCACTGGGGAAGCGGACGTTGCAACTGCAGAATCAGACATTTTATTCACAGAGAACACTTTTTTCTGTTAAAAACGGCCCGCGCGCTGCCTACCAACCTCCTTTGCTCTTATGAGAATCGAGGAGGAGAGCACTTTAACAATGCTACTGACATCAGTCGTTTACTATGTCTAAGTTGGCTTGAAGTATAAACCTTTTTTAATTTTTTAGTATTTAAAATCATTAATAAAAATAAGGTTTTAATTGTTCTAAACTTTTAAATAATTATTTCGTCACTTTACATTTTTAAAAGGATGTAATATGGATTTGGAGACTTTCAAATGTTGATTGAAGTTTTATATTTACATTTTTAACTGGACCAATTTATAACAAAACATCAATTAAAATAAGAAATATTGCAAATATTTTACTAATTCCTAATGTTTATTGAAATTGCAACGTTCATTCCTTAGAAAGACTTCTGAAAGAAGCGTATATTATTAATTAAGATACTATATTAGTTAATTTAAGTTCACATTAACCTACAGAAAAAGTTTCCTTTACGGCAGCATTCAGAAATAATTTTCTATCGTTAAAAATACAAATACTTTCTTAAATAATATAATATTAATATAATAAATAAAATTTTCTTGAATTATTAATGTGTTTGCTTAATTAGATCAGACCTTTCATGCATATTTTCAAATAATTTGTTCGGAAATCAATCGATTTCCTCGCCATATATGCATTAGCCTCGATGTAGTCAAATAAATAAATCAAATAAAAAATAAGAAGCAACAATTTTTTATTATCCTTTGTTATGTAATAGATATTAAATTCCCCAACCAAATTAACCAATTTCCATGCTGAATTTTAGATAACTTTTATTTTTTACAGACGTTTGAAGGGACAGTGTCAATTGTCGCGTACGACCTCTTCAATAATATTTCCAACTTAAGTTAACACATAGAAAAAAATATAAAACAGCTCATTTTATTTTATTATTTTCTGTTATTTTATAATATTGCTCTCATCAATGTAATTTCAATATTTCCAAACTGTCTTTCGCGTAATTTAGATTTTTTTAGGTGTTTAAAGTTCAGCGTCCCTTGCCACGACACTTTTACTGCTAGTTTTACTGGACGTTAGCATCAAGAACAAATAAAAAATATTTATTATTGTAATAACCTCTTCTTGAATTTAATAATAAAAATAAGATTATTTTGATTCTTTCTCTGGCAGAATTACTATTTTTACGTATGATTGAAGATATTAATATAATAATAATAGAATATGAATTTTGTTCTTATTTGTTTTTATTTATAAATAGTCGCAACAGAAAATTTTTTCTCATTGAATCTAGTTTGTGGTCCTGAAAAGGACCGATTATAGAGTACTACACTGCAAGTTGATGCCCTGTCAGCTTAAGCACGCTCGCCGCGAATGCGTCGCGCTAACTGGATGTCTTTGGGCATAATGGTGACACGCTTGGCATGAATGGCACACAAGTTGGTATCTTCGAAGAGACCAACTAGGTAGGCTTCGCTAGCTTCCTGCAGAGCCATAACCGCCGAGCTCTGGAATCGCAAGTCCGTCTTAAAGTCCTGGGCGATTTCACGCACCAGACGCTGGAAAGGCAGCTTGCGGATTAGAAGCTCGGTGCTCTTTTGGTAGCGACGGATTTCACGCAAGGCCACTGTTCCAGGGCGATAGCGATGGGGCTTCTTCACACCTCCAGTGGCTGGAGCACTCTTGCGAGCGGCCTTTGTAGCCAGTTGTTTGCGTGGTGCTTTTCCACCAGTCGATTTGCGTGCAGTTTGCTTGGTACGAGCCATTTGGGTTTCACAAAATTTCACCTTCACTAAAGGTGAATACACAATAAACGATCAGAGCATTTGCTACCTACTTATATAGCAATCGTGGATGGTGAAAGAAAGAGAGAAAAACAGAGGCCATTTCATTTGACGACCGAAGAACGAAACGAACATATCGTTCGTACTCTCTCGGGTTTTTGTCGTTTTACCTATAAATAGGAGCACGCCGAAACGTTGAATTTAGTTCTTTAGTGACTTTCGTGGTGTGTGTGTATAATAGTATAAAACAGTGAAAAATGACTGGTCGTGGCAAAGGAGCAAAGGCTTGGGAAAGGGTGGCGCCAAGCGTCATCGCAAAGTGCTGCGTGATAACATCCAAGGTATCACGAAGCCTGCTATCCGCCGTTTGGCTCGTCGAGGCGGTGTGAAGCGCATATCTGGACTCATATACGAGGAAACGCGTGGCGTTCTGAAGGTTTTCTTGGAGAACGTAATTCGTGATGCCGTCACCTACACCGAACACGCCAAGAGGAAGACTGTTACAGCCATGGATGTTGTCTACGCTCTGAAGAGGCAAGGCCGCACCCTCTACGGATTTGGCGGTTAAAAAAACTGTAAATTCTGTACCCCTATTAAGCAATCGGTCCTTTTCAGGACCACTATTTAGTTTTTAAAAGGAGGAAGATTTTCAAAAAGTATTTAATTTTATTGGTTGGGACTTCAGAAATATGTAGATCGTAACTAAAAATAAATGTCGGTCGTTCGTACTCTTTCAGACGGAATGTGTATTTCTAACATGGCCTTGAACAGACTGAAATGGTTTCAGACACCGCGTGTAAAGCATCACATCGTGGTGTGGGAGTATTTAAAGAAGCAAATTGTAGTTTATACCGCATATAGAAGAAAAACTGTACTACATGTCAATCTTTAAGTAGTTTTTCTTATGATTTACTATTTACAAAAAATTCCCAAGTGTAAAATTTTTCCAATTCTTTGGTAATAATTTGGTCGTCCTGAAAAGGACGGTTTGACGATTTTATGTACAAGTAGGTTTTTAGCTTAGCCTTTGAAACGTTTAGGCCTTCTTCTCGGTCTTCTTGGGCAACAGAACAGCCTGTATATTAGGCAACACGCCACCTTGTGCAATTGTGACGCCGGAGAGCAGCTTGTTTAACTCCTCGTCGTTTCGGATGGCCAATTGCAGATGACGCGGAATAATTCTAGTCTTCTTGTTGTCACGAGCAGCATTGCCAGCCAACTCGAGAACCTCAGCGGCCAGATATTCCATTACGGCAGCTAGGTAAACTGGAGCGCCTGCACCAACACGCTCGGCGTAGTTGCCCTTTCGGAGCAGACGGTGAATACGGCCCACAGGGAATTGAAGACCGGCACGGTTCGAGCGGGACTTTGCCTTTCCCTTCACTTGCCACCTTTTCCACGTCCAGACATTTTGCTTTGCGTTTATTTCACTTAGTTCACTTTACACACGGAACACGAATGCTCGTCGAACCCCGACAGCGGAATATTTATACTTTTCCGTTTGCCGGCGCGTTCAGTTAGGGGTGGGTGACTTAGACCTGAATTGACTGCTCGAAAAAAAGTATAAAGGTGAACGCGTTCGGGCCCACATCACGATAAGTGAATTGTGTTTGTGAAAATATAAGTAACGTGAACAATGCCTCCGAAAACTAGTGGAAAGGCAGCCAAGAAGGCTGGCAAGGCTCAGAAGAAACATCACCAAGAACGACAAGAAAAAAGAAACGCAAGAGGAAGGAGAGCTATGCCATCTACATTTACAAGGTTCTCAAGCAGGTCCATCCTGACACCGGAATTTCGTCGAAGGCGATGAGCATAATGAACAGCTTTGTAAATGATATTTTCGAGCGAATTGCTGCCGAAGCGTCTCGTCTAGCTCACTACAACAAGCGCTCGACCATCACCAGTCGGGAAATCCAAACGGCTGTTCGCCTGCTTCTGCTGGAGAGTTGGCCAAGCATGCTGTCAGTGAGGGAACCAAGGCTGTTACCAAGTACACCAGCTCCAAATAATTGGCTCCTGCGAGTGCGGACAACAATCCAAAACGGCCCTTTTCAGGGCCACAATGGTTATACCAAAGAAATGCATTTTCGATATACCAATCACCAATCATCGATAATGAATTTACCAATAAAACGTATCTACCCGCAATATGAGTGATACTGTTCAAAATAAATATCGGAAACGAAAACTGAATGCGGCCAATATGCAATGTAATTCAATAATGCAACGCAAGACATGAAGCGTTTATTTTGTTGCTGGCGAACGTCAGCTAATAAATAAGTAGAACATTTTAGTACACAAATACTATTTAAATTAAAGTTTTTTTTCTCTTGCAACAGAACGTTGTAGCCCTGAAAAGGACTTGTATAAACAAATTTCAGATCTATAAATCATAAATCTAAAGTTTGATTGCGAACATGTACCAAATACTGTACTTTTTCACAATTTACTTTTGGCAGCCGTAGTCTTCGCTTTCGGCTTCTTGGCGGTAGCAGAAACCGATGCTTCTTCACCGTCTTTTTGGGTCTTGCAGACACCGCTGGCTTTGCCTTTGGGGCTTTCGCTACTACACCTTGCTTCGATGCAGTCACTTTCGCCTTGTTGCGGCGTTCTTCGACTTTACGATTCCCGTTTTCTTGGCATCCTTGCTTTTGCCTTCTCAGTTTTCTTATTTTCGGCAGTCTTTTTGGTAGCCACACCCTTCTTAGCTTTGGGCTTTGTTCAGCAGCCCCAGAGGCAGTTTTTTTGAGGAGACACCAATCTTTTAGAGGCTACCTTCTTGGCTTTGAACTTTTTTCTCTGCAGACAAAACCTTCGACTTTGCCTTCGGATCCTTGTCCTTCTTGGCGGAGGCCGACAGTTTGAAAGACCAGATGCACCTTTTCCCTTGTTTGGATAAGCTTTCCATTGACCACGGCCGATTTTAGGTACTTCTTGATGAATGGCGCTAACTTTTGGCGTCGCATTTATAGGTGGCAGTGATATATTTTTTATTGCAAGAAGTGATGAACCGCCACGCTCCTTTAAATTTTTAATAGAAGCGTCCACCATTTGCTGAGTTGGCGGATGTACGGCGTCGCAGTGACTTTCTTAGCCTTTCCGGATCCAGATGCCTTTTTTTGGACCACTTTCTTCTCAACTGTCGCTGGCGTGGCAACCACTGGGAAGCGGACGTTGCAACTGCAGAATCAGACATTTTATTCACAGAGAACACTTTTTTCTGTTAAAAACGGCCCGCGCGCTGCCTACCAACCTCCTTTGCTCTTATGAGAATCGAGGAGGAGAGCACTTTAACAATGCTACTGACATCAGTCGTTTACTATGTCTAAGTTGGCTTGAAGTATAAACCTTTTTTAATTTTTTAGTATTTAAAATCATTAATAAAAATAAGGTTTTAATTGTTCTAAACTTTTAAATAATTATTTCGTCACTTTACATTTTTAAAAGGATGTAATATGGATTTGGAGACTTTCAAATGTTGATTGAAGTTTTATATTTACATTTTTAACTGGACCAATTTATAACAAAACATCAATTAAAATAAGAAATATTGCAAATATTTTACTAATTCCTAATGTTTATTGAAATTGCAACGTTCATCCCTTAGAAAGACTTCTGAAAGAAGCGTATATTATTAATTAAGATACTATATTAGTTAATTTAAGTTCACATTAACCTACAGAAAAAGTTTCCTTTACGGCAGCATTCAGAAATAATTTTCTATCGTTAAAAATACAAATACTTTCTTAAATAATATTATATTAATATAATAAATAAAATTTTCTTGAATTATTAATGTGTTTGCTTAATTAGATCAGACCTTTCATGCATATTTTCAAATAATTTGTTCGGAAATCAATCGATTTCCTCGCCATATATGCATTAGCCTCGATGTAGTCAAATAAATAAATCAAATAAAAAAAGAAGCAACAATTTTTTATTATCCTTTGTTATGTAATAGATATTAAATTCCCCAACCAAATTAACCAATTTCCATGCTGAATTTTAGATAACTTTTATTTTTTACAGACGTTTGAAGGGACAGTGTCAATTGTCGCGTACGACCTCTTCAATAATATTTCCAACTTAAGTTAACACATAGAAAAAAATATAAAACAGCTCATTTTATTTTATTATTTTCTGTTATTTTATAAATATTGCTCTCATCAATGTAATTTCATTATTTCCAAACTGTCTTTCGCGTAATTTAGATTTTTTTAGGTGTTTAAAGTTCAGCGTCCCTTGCCACGACACTTTTACTGCTAGTTTTACTGGACGTTAGCATCAAGAACAAATAAAAAATATTTATTATTGTAATAACCTCTTCTTGAATTTAATAATAAAAATAAGATTATTTTGATTCTTTCTCTGGCAGAATTACTATTTTTACGTATGATTGAAGATATTAATATAATAATAATAGAATATGAATTTTGTTCTTATTTGTTTTTATTTTATAAATAGTCGCAACAGAAAATTTTATCTCATTGAATCTAGTTTGTGGTCCTGAAAAGGACCGATTATAGAGTACTACACTGCAAGTTGATGCCCTGTCAGCTTAAGCACGCTCGCCGCGAATGCGTCGCGCTAACTGGATGTCTTTGGGCATAATGGTGACACGCTTGGCATGAATGGCACACAAGTTGGTATCTTCGAAGAGACCAACTAGGTAGGCTTCGCTAGCTTCCTGCAGAGCCATAACCGCCGAGCTCTGGAATCGCAAGTCCGTCTTAAAGTCCTGGGCGATTTCACGCACCAGACGCTGGAAAGGCAGCTTGCGGATTAGAAGCTCGGTGCTCTTTTGGTAGCGACGGATTTCACGCAAGGCCACTGTTCCAGGGCGATAGCGATGGGGCTTCTTCACACCTCCAGTGGCTGGAGCACTCTTGCGAGCGGCCTTTGTAGCCAGTTGTTTGCGTGGTGCTTTTCCACCAGTCGATTTGCGTGCAGTTTGCTTGGTACGAGCCATTTGGGTTTCACAAAATTTCACCTTCACTACTTACGTTTAAAAACACAATAAACGATCAGAGCATTTGCTACCTACTTATATAGCAATCGTGGATGGTGAAAGAAAGAGAGAAAAACAGAGGCCATTTCATTTGACGACCGAAGAACGAAACGAACATATCGTTCGTACTCTCTCGGGTTTTTGTCGTTTTACCTATAAATAGGGGCACGCCGAAACGTTGAATTTAGTTCTTTAGTGACTTTCGTGCTGTGTGTGTATAATAGTATAAAACAGTGAAAAATGACTGGTCGTGGTAAAGTTGGAAAGGGGGCGCCTCATCGCAAAGTGCTGCTGCGTGATAACATCCAAGGTATCACGAAGCCTGCTATCCGCCGTTTGGCTCGTCGAGGCGGTGTGAAGCGCATATCTGGACTCATATACGAGGAAACGCGTGGCGTTCTGAAGGTTTTCTTGGAGAACGTAATTCGTGATGCCGTCACCTACACCGAACACGCCAAGAGGAAGACTGTTACAGCCATGGATGTTGTCTACGCTCTGAAGAGGCAAGGCCGCACCCTCTACGGATTTGGCGGTTAAAAAACTGTAAATTCTGTACCCCTATTAAGCAATCGGTCCTTTTCAGGACCACTATTTAGTTTTTAAAAGGAGGAAGATTTTCAAAAAGTATTTAATTTTATTGGTTGGGACTTCAGAAATATGTAGATCGTAACTAAAAATAAATGTCGGTCGTTCGTACTCTTTCAGACGGAATGTGTATTTCTAACATGGCCTTGAACAGACTGAAATGGTTTCAGACACCGCGTGTAAAGCATCACATCGTGGTGTGGGAGTATTTAAAGAAGCAAATTGTAGTTTATACCGCATATAGAAGAAAAACTGTACTACATGTCAATCTTTAAGTAGTTTTTCTTATGATTTACTATTTACAAAAAATTCCCAAGTGTAAAATTTTTCCAATTCTTTGGTAATAATTTGGTCGTCCTGAAAAGGACGGTTTGACGATTTTATGTACAAGTAGGTTTTTAGCTTAGCCTTTGAAACGTTTAGGCCTTCTTCTCGGTCTTCTTGGGCAACAGAACAGCCTGTATATTAGGCAACACGCCACCTTGTGCAATTGTGACGCCGGAGAGCAGCTTGTTTA
>NW_022611354.1:0-48881 GCF_004382195.2 Drosophila sechellia
ACCCAATTCCAACTAAATAAAAGAGATCAGAGCATTCTTAGGACTAACCGGTTATTACCGCAAATTTATCCCTAATTACGCGACATAGCAAAAAATCTGACACAATGTCTAAAAAAGGAATGAAAATAGACACAAAAAATCAAAATTATTAGATGCATTTGAGAACTAAAAGCCTTATAATAAGCGAACCAATTTTACAACTCCCCGATTTTGAAAAAAAATTCGTACTTACTACAGTGCTAGTAACGTAGCCCTTGTGCGTTCTTTCTCAAAACGGTCATCCAATATCTTTCATCAGCAGAACACTAAACAACATGAAATTAAATTACATGCGAAGAAAAGGAATTTCGCCATAGATGGGCAACTAAAACTTTTCGACACTAATACTTGGACGACAATTCGAAATAGCTAGCGACCATTAACCTCTTAGATGATACATACATTAAAAGAACCAAATGCTAAACTCCAAAGATGGAAACTAAATTACAAGAATTTCAGTTTACTATCGACATATAAGGGCAAACGAGACGTAGTAGCTGATGCATTATCACGGATTAAAATTGAAGAGAATCATTATAGCAAAGCCACCCAACATAGTTGCAGAGGAAGACAATAGTGAGACTTATTCACTTAACAGAAAAACCAATAAACATTTTAATAAACAAATCATATTCGTTAAAACAGATCAAAATAAAGTAGAAAAGTCAACCTATTTCGGCAAATCAATAACTACTATTTGTATGAAAATGACAAGAGAAAGAGCAAAACAATTTTTACTTGACCATTTCATTTATAAATACATTACTTACCATATTAATGAGTGATGTAGATTTTGAACTTATACAAGCAGCAGATAAAGAAATCATTAATACCAATTACACAAAGATTATTCGAAGTCTCATCTTATTAAAGAATGTACATTCAATGCAGAATTTTAAAGAAATCATATTGCAATCACATGAAAAACTCTTGCACCCGGTATCCAAAAAAATTACAAAGTTATTAAAGAAAACTACTATTTTCCAAATTGTCAACCTCTAATTCAAAACATAATAAATGAATGCTATGTTAACTTGACCAAGACAGAACACAGAAATACGAAGATGCCCTTCAAAAATTACACCAAATCATGAACACTGTCGAGATAAATTTGTAATAGACATCTATTCATCTGAAGGCAAACACTACATTAGTTGTATCGACGTTTACGAAATTCGCCATCCTTGAACAAATTAAAACAAAAGATTGGATAGAGTGTAGAAATGCATTAATGCGAATTTTTAATCAATTAGGCAAGCCCAATTAAAAAAGCAGATAGAGACGGCGCATTCTCCAGCCCTTAAGCGATGGCAAAGTAGAGATTGAGTTACGACTTAACACAGCCAAAAACGGAGAATAGCAGAGTAGCTATAGAATTAGAAAGCAGTACATAAAACAATAAACGAAAAAATTCGAATAATTAATTCATCTAACTAAGGAACTAAACTAAGCAAAATTGAAACTATTCTTTACATATACAATCACAAAACTAAGCATGACACTACTGGACAACAGACCCCTGCTCACATTTTTCTTTACTCTGGTCGACCAATTTTAGACACTCAAAAAATTAAAGAGAGGCAATAGAAAAAATAAATAGTAACAGACAAGAATTTGATATAGACACTCGATTTAGAAAAGGTCCTCTACAGAAGGGAAAATTGGAACACCCATTTAAAGCAAATGAAAATGTAGAACAAATAGACTCGATCATTTTTAAAATCACAAATCGAAATAGAGTCACTCATTACTATAAAGCACAGTTTAAGAAAAAGAAAACGTTTAATAAAGTCCCAATTTCACAGAATCTCGCGTATAATGATGATGTTACTTCTATTATTTGGACGGATTTTGAACATCATTGCCTAAAAATTAATTTAACTGAAATTAACACTTGACTACTTATTTTGGCCATAAAATACAAAACAATGAGGATTTGAAACCGCCTTGTTACAGTCATTTAATCTTCCCAAAGGCCAAAGTGATTTACTGCGACAACGAACCATCGTTAAAATAGACACACGATCACGGCCATGCTAGACAACCATTTCGGCTCAGCATCACCAATGCGCCACCCCTTCACAGGTATCAAACGAGCAAGTGGAGCGTTTTCACAGCACTCTACTGGAGCTCGCCAAGGTGCCAAAAAATTGACAAGGCTAAGTGATACCGTGGAAATAATCTTGGTAGCCACTACCAGATATAACAAATCAATCCATTCGGTCACCTATAAGAGGCCAGTCGACGTAATACATGATACACGGACGGCACACAAGAACGGAATGCTGACAAAATTAAGAGCCACTCGGCAAATCTTTCGGAATACATGCGCATAAAAGAGAAACAAGCAGCATGAACGAGATGTTTCCACAGTCTCATATGAGGAGATTAGATTTTCTGGGCTCAATGCTAAAGGTAGTAGCGGGGACGCCGGATGCCGGCGATCTAGAAAGAATTAGATTCACAGAGTGGCAGTTGACACAATCAAACAATAGGCAAATCAGAATTAATACTAATTAATACAAGATCGAATTAACCAATAACAACAACTGTAAATCAAATCCTACAAACTCATAAAAATACCCAAATTGACACCGGCCATTTATACGAGACACTGCTGGCTAGGAATAGAATACTAATGATGGCGTTACAGAATTTAATGTTGGCTGTAACACTGGCGAAAATCAATATTGTCAGTCCAAATATCCTAGATCACGCAGACTTAAAATCAGTTTAGCTGAAAGAGCCACAGATACCCCCATAGGGGATCTTATGTCCGCATCGTCCGTTAAAATCCTTTAACATGATACACTTTATTATTAAATTTCCCAAAATAAAATTATCTTGTAAGAAGGTCACTATTTTCCCGGTCACTTGCAAAGGAGTTATGCTGCAGAAACTGACAACATGGAGGTAAAGTGTGGAGAAGAGGTCCATACAATCAAAGATTGCACCCCAACACCGGGGCTACCTTTGCCAACTATCAACGGAAAGCTCATGCGCCAGGGAGCTACACGCAGGCGTCCTAGCGCATTGTGAGTCGCAACCAAGCGACCTACACCCGCTTACCCGCGTGGGTGAGGGAATCATCATCATCATGACCGGCCAGCCAGGGTCACGGTGGACAACGGAACAGAAGTCTACCTACGTGGCACACATCTCATCACCTTTAACGATCGTGTCGTGATAAACGCCACCACCTTCCTAAATCACGACAAGGCCCAAACAAGAGCTCCAGGGTAGCGAGTTCCTCATCATTGAATATCAACGCCTACAGAGATATTCTGAGTCTCCCCTACCTTCACCAGCTGAGTGAACGTAATTTGGAGTTCATCAAGAGTTCGGGGGAGAAATTGATACTAACCATTTCACATCGCATAATACTTATCGCAGCAGCGATTTGTTGTGCAATGATTTGTATCGGCATCACCTGTCTACGGTTCATCGGAGCGCGTAGATCTGCAATCAACTAAACGGGATGATCGCTGAGTTAGACAACCGAGGACGGCCGGAATCTTGAAGGGGAGTAGTTAACACAAGCCAACGTACTAAACAGTTGGCTCAGTGTGCGAAATATGATATAAAAACGTCAAAAGTGCTGACCCGGCATTGGGCCGGAAACTTCTGCGCAGGCGGCAATCACAGCATATTTGTGTGGCCGCTGCGATTCTTTGTTAGCTTTAAGAATCATTTTATATTTCAGTTCGTTTTGAAGCCTCATTGAATAAAGAGCACAAGCTCATATGAGAACATCTCCGGCAATAGCCGTTATTCTTTTATTAAAATAAAACTGACTGAGTCCCTAGGCCAGCAGTTAAGAAGGGTAGTCCCCCTTCCATCATAATCTTCTTAATTTATATAAGGTCAAATTCGTAATGCCTTTCAAACTGTATTATTTCCTATAGAATAAAACGATCTTCATTTGTCTAAGCCAATGAGCGTTTAAGGCATTCCCTGGATCTTGTCGGCGGCTTAACATTTTTTTTATTCGCATTCTTTATGTGATGTGCAAAATGCCGGCGCTGAGGCGAAGCCCCAGTCCAAGGGCCCACGCTGTTAAGCACCGGGATCGTTCGCACTTATCAATTTACATGAACAAAAAAAAAAAATAATAATAATACTAATAAATAAACAAAAAATTAAAATAAACAAAAAAAAAAACAGAAATAATTAAAAAAAAAATGCACAGTGATACAGTTTCTTTCGGCAAAATCAAGTAAGCATGTATGTGCTTGTGTTGCGCCGCTTGTATAACCCTTGCTACGTCGACGCATCACTGTACATTGGCTGCCGCCAAAAGCTGATGTCGCACCAGAGTGGTGGCGCCACGCTTGACGCCGTGCTCGCTTGTACACTGTTGAGTTCTGTTGAATTCAGTTGAATTCTTTTTGCACACCTCGCACTACACAAAAAAAAAACCGACTCAATTAGTTCAAGAAAAATAATACATATATGTATAGAAAAAAAAAGAACCAAACAAAAAAAAAACCAGCTTAACGCTTACTGTTGTCAGATGTTCACTAACCTATAAAAAAAACACTATTGAATACCCATTTAAATCATGTATTACAGTCGAAAACACGAAAAACACATTCAAACATCGATACATATACATAGTATCACAAAATATAATACAATATATTACTACATTAATATACAAAGGAAAGCAAAACAAACCAAACAAACACCAAAAAACTTCCGTACACACAAAAAAAAAAACATACATACATACATACATATTACTAATATACCTAATTATACCTCACATTGTTACACATACCATAACCACACTCCAAGATATATACCCCAATACATATACATAGCATCACAGAATATAATACAATATATTACTACATTGATTTTTGTATATCAAAACAAAACAAGCCAAACACCCAAAATTTTCCCTACACAAAAAGATATTATTAATATACCTATTTATACCTCGCATATTATTACACATACCATAACCATACCCCAATACATAATTATTCACTATTATTTGCAAACAAAATACAGATTTCTTCCCAATACGTGTAAATGTTAGGGAAAAAGCCAACATTAGTAATACAGTTAGGGGCAGATTAATGCTAAGAAGCGGATCTAGTCTTTTTGAGATAAGGGAAGCGACAGGAACTAAAGAGAAAGACCTGTCGGTTCAATCCGAAGACAATAATCCCACCAACGCTATGGATTCCGGTAACTCCACAGGGCCGATAAGTCCTATCGTTAATTCATCAACAAACACAAACCTGAACATACAACAACTACTAACCCTTGTACATAAACAACCAACCTACGAAGACCCACCTGACAATCTTGATAGATTCATAGACAGAGTAGATCAGCTCCTTTTGTTAGCCTCATCAGTGGACCAAACAGCAGGCGGACAGTACTTACTTGGAACTATCCGTGATAAAATTAAAGGCAGGGCAGACGAAGCACTGAATGTCTGCGATGTACTCCTTAGTTGGGATGACATCAAAACAAACCTCAAGCGACTATACTCTAGCAAGAAAACAGAAGAAATGCTTGTTAGAGAGCTACATAATCTTCCGCATGGACTCAGTATGGGAAAATTGTATTACTCAGTCGCTAAAATAAGGAGCGATTTAATGTCACTCGCCAGAGAAGCAGACCCTAGTGGACACTCTCTTCCGGCCAAACGTGACCAATACGATAGATTTCGCCTAAATACATTCCTAACTGGATTAAAGGACCCACTTAGGTCAGCCGTTAGGAATCAAAGGCCAGAGACAATCGAAAAAGCATACGAGTACGGACAGATTGAATTAAATTTCTCTAGAAACCTGAACAAACACCAAGAAAACCGACGACGCGACAGCCCATTTCACAGGAATCACCCATACGCAAAAGGACAACCAACCAATAGCGACTACAACAGTCGCTACATACCACGACATAACTATAATAACAACAACAACGTTCGTCATGTACCACGATATGATAACAACAGCAATGATAGCCGCTTTATACAGAGACAACAAAACTTTAACAACAATAATAATAGACGCTTCACACGTCAACATAATTCCCATAATGATAGTAATGGTCGACAAGACGAAGAAACTCTGGGCAGGAACCCCTTCCACAATAATGACCAACCAGATCAGACCCTAAGTCACCAGAAGAGGAACAACCGTAACCCAAGCGCTCCCCTATGTAACATCAACGATGATGCAAATTTTCTAGTAGAAGCCTCGGGAAGTCAGTCGGCTACATAAGCAAGAAGATTCACGGATCTTCCTTGCCATTTGTTTTCTAATCCCCAAACTCAATGGTGTCAAGCCCTCTCAAATTCCTAACAGACCCTGGATCTACTTACTCTTTCATAAATCCAGCTCTTATTAACAAAGAGCACATCAAAAAATTAACCTCGGATATCAATATCTACATTCAAAATTCGGGATATACCGATAAAATAAATTTCAAACAATTCTTATTATTTAATTTCCACTCCCACTTCAATGGCCTCCTAGGCATCGATATCCTATCTAGCCTAAATGCAAAAATAAACCTTGCCGAGTCCATACTAGAAACACCAGAAACCGGCATCCCAATCCTCACAAGGGCAAACCCTGTAGACACATTACATAACCTGCCACAAAATACCAAAATGCTACATCCGCTTCCAGTAAACTTCATGCAGGGAGATTTTATATATGAAACCACCAATTTGGATAATCAAGTATCCATAGGCGGTTTATACACCGCAAACGCAGGATCCGCTTATTTCGAAGTCTTCAATAACTCAGAAGAGTACTCTTCGCAAACCCACCAATACTTAAACTGCATGTCCGCGGCAACAGATACAGAACGACCGGACGACCAACAATTAAACATTCTGACGGAACACCTCAACAGCGAGGAAAGACAATACATTCTCAAACTATTAAAGTCATTCAAAAGACTTTTCCACAACGAAAACAACCAACTAACGTTCTCTAACGCCGTCAAACACTCTATTCCAACAACAGATAATATACCGATTCATACAAAATCCTACCGTTACCCATTTGTACATAAAGCAAATTTCAAAAATGCTCTAACAAAACATCATAATAAACAGAACCCGTTTGGGTAGTACCTAAGAAAAGTGACATCATAGGCGAAAAAAAGTGGGGCTTGGTAATCGATTTTCGGAAATTAAACGAGAAGACTGTCTCTGATAGATACCCTATCCCAAACATTGCAGATATACTAGACAGCATAGTAAAAGTATTTCCCAACAATCGACTTAGCAAGTGGCTTTCACCAAATTCAAATGAACCCACGCGACGCGTGCAGGACGGCATTCAGCGTCGAAAATGGGCATTACGAGTTCACGAGAATGCCCTTCGGTCTCAAGAACGGCCCTGCCACGTTCCAACGCGTTATGGACAATGTTTTAGGTGACTTAGTCGGTAACGGTAAAATCCAACCAAGCAAGTGTAGCTTCTTAAGGAAAGAAAGCGACTTCCTGGGACATATCGTAACGCAGGAAGGTGTCAAACCAAACCCACTTAAGATTCAAACCATTAAAGACTTCCCCTTCCCAAAGACAACCAGGGAAATTAAAACATTTTTAGGACTATTAGGGTATTACAGGAAATTCATAAAGGACTTTGCGAAAATAACTAAGCCCATAAGGAGACAGTTAAAAGGAAGGAAATCTATAATAATAGACGATGAACAAGCATTCGAAACGTCGAAAGATCTTCTTTGTAATGATCCCATACTCATATAGTAACGTAATTATGCCTTCCTCATAATTCACTTATACAAAAGACCGGCCGCGCTGGTCCGCTGCATCGATTCCTTGTTAAATAAACAAACATTTCCCGATATTGCGCATCCACTTAAGCCGCGCATCCACTTAAGCCGAAATCAGAACCCAGCCACTAGGCAGGCACATAGCCACGTAGCACATAAGAATTATTTTTCATATGTATGCACATAAGCATAAGCAAGAAGCGCTCTCGCGCAGATCAAGTGTAACAACCCACTAACCCAGTACATCTAAGATTTTCTCACACCAACTGTTTCAGTCTTAAGCTGATATTCAATCAATAAAAACGTAAAGCGGATTCATTCGGAGTTTTTATTTATTTCGGCGTTGATCTTAGTTCAAATACGGATCATTTATTCGACTCAAATTAAAAACTATTTTACTGGCGCAGTCGGTAGGATACTAAAAAAAGTATCCGAACAAAAAGAACCGCGAGTGGAAAATAAATTAACTTTTATAATCCGGTACTCGTAAACAATTACGCTTGTGATTTTCTTTACTTCAACTTGGATTATAAATCCATTTCGGTTGTCCTAATAAAGTGGAAGAAAACAAAGAAAATACCCAGTTGAAATGCATCCCATAAGTCCAACGGTAGGCGAAAGAAACATTACAAATAATAAAATTATAGAAAAGTAAAAATTGTTTAACTAAGCTACCAAATAAGCAAAAAACAAAATAATAATAAAATAAAAAACTCCAGAAGACTAAAACGTAAAAACATAATAAACTCTATCTAAATAAAACTAAAAGAAATACAAAATGGAACAACTTAAGATTGCCGCAACACAACTCGTAACTCTAAACGAGAACAACCTATTTAATGGAGATCCCTCAGCGCTTTATACGTTCATTAGTAGAGTGGATTACATCCTAGAACTCTACCCAACTAACGACTTGCGACAACAACGCATTTTACTCGGAGCTGTGGAACGAAACATAGATGGACAAGTTATAAGATCATTGGGACTACCAAACATCGAGGACTGGTACACATTGAGGTCAAGGTTAATTGTTGAATACAAACCCCAAACGCCAAATTACAAAACTTTTGGAAAATTTCCGAGAAACGCCATACAAAGGAAATTTACGAGCATTCTGCGAGGAAGCTGAAAGTAGGCGTCAACTCTTAATAGCTAAACTACATCTAGAAGGTAATAATACAGACCTCATCATTTATTTGCAAGCAATTAGGAAATCTATTAGGGCACTTATTCGAAAATTACCAACTAATTTGTTCTGTATTTTGGCTCATCATGAAATTCCCGATTTAAGAACCTTAATAAACATAGCACAAAATGAGGGGATTTATGAAGAACACGCAAATGTTTATATTAAGCAAAATTTCGAAAAAAATATTAAAACGAAAATTGAAAATAATACTTTCCATGCAAATACAAGTAAAATGAATCCAAACTTTCAAACTCACTATCAATCCAGATATCCATCATATCAACAACCATTACAGCCTTTTCCTAATCCATACCAGTATCGACCCATTCAACCACAATATCCATATCCACTCATGCAAACTCCACAACGACGAATGTTCAACTGACCATCCATGAGACAAAATCATCCTGGACAAAATCAATTTGGTGCAACAGATTTGCAAACCCACAACCTAATTTTAATAGGAATCCATTTCCACAAACGCAACAAACTATAAAACAAATTATAAAACGTCCTAGACCAGCTGACAGCGATCAATCAAGAATGTCTGTCGACGAAGTTAGACTACAAGACGCACAAGAATATGGACCAACTGACCCAAACTGTAATCAACACTTTTATGAACAAGAACTTCTTGACTACAATCCATACCAAACCCAGGCTGACAGTAACCAACTATTCTCAATCTAACGAGAATTTTCGGTTATCAGCCTCGGCCAACACCAATACATAGAAATAACACACAAAGGTCATAAATACAAATGCCTCATTGAGACAGGATCGACCATTAACATGATGAGAGAAAATTTCTTTAGTCTCCCAATTCAAAACACTAAATGCAAAGTTTTTACGTCTAACGGTACCATAATACTAAACAAGTCTATTACCTTACCCATTAACAATACTTTTAACAAGCCTGAACAATTTTATCTACATGATTTCTCAAAAGATTATGATTTATTAATTGGCAGAAAATTACTTAGTAATGGACAATCCATTATAAATTATAAAAATTCCACCGTTTCCATTTATAATAAAGTATACCCATTAGTTAATTCAGACCCAAATAAAAATCATTCTTTTTACATTCAAAAACAAAAAATACCAATATCAGATGAGAAATTAATTGCAACTTTCATAAAAAAAATAGATTTTAAATTGTTTCGATTAAATCATCTGAATGAAGAGGAAAGTTCTAAATTAAAAATATTATTAATTAAATTTAAGAATCTTCAATATCAAGAAGGAGATCATTTAACATTCACTAATACAATAAAACACGTAATAAACACAACACACAATTCTCCTATTTATGCTAAGCAATATCCACTTGCTCATATGCATGAAATAGAAGTAGAAAATCAGGTACAAGAAATGCTTAGGCAAGGTTTAATTAGAGAAAGTAATTCACCATATAATAGTCCTACTTGGGTAGTATCAAAAAAACTCGACGCTTCAGGTGAACAGAAATACAGAGTTGTAAATGACTATAGAAAGTTGAACGAAATAACAATTCCAGATAGATATCCAATGCCAAACATAGATGAAATACTCGGTAAACTAGGACAGAGTCAATATTTTACAACAATAGATCTAGCGAAAGGCTTCCACCAAATAGAAATGGACCCAGACTCAATTCAGAAAACTGCATTCTCCACCAAGAGTGGACATTACGAATACGTTCGGATGCCATTTGGTCTCAGAAACGCACCCGCAACATTTCAAAGGTGCATGAATAACATTCTCCGACCACTGCTCTACAAGCATTGTTTAGTTTACTTAGATGACATAATTGTTTTTTCTTCATCGCTTGATGAACATCTAAATTCATTAAGATTGGTTTTTCAAAAATTGTCCGAAGCAAATTTAAAATTGCAATTAAGCAAATGCGAATTCTTAAAAAGGAAGCCAGTTTTCTTGGTCATATTGTAACTCCAAATGGAATTAAACCAAACCCTCTTAAAGTAAAATCTATAGTTTCATACCCAATTCCAACTAAAGTAAAAGAGATCAGAGCATTCTTAGGACTAACCGGTTATTACCGCAAATTTATCCCTAATTACGCTGACATAGCAAAAAATCTGACACAATGTCTAAAAAAAGGAATGAAAATAGACACAAAAAATCAAAATTATTTAGATGCATTTGAGAAACTAAAAGCCTTGATAATAAGCGAACCAATTTTACAACTCCCCGATTTTGAAAAAAAATTCGTACTTACTACAGATGCTAGTAACGTAGCCCTTGGTGCCGTTCTTTCTCAAAACGGTCATCCAATATCTTTCATCAGCAGAACACTAAACGAACATGAATTAAATTACAGTGCGATAGAAAAGGAATTAATCGCCATAGTATGGGCAACTAAAACTTTTCGACACTACTTACTTGGACGACAATTCGAAATAGCTAGCGACCATTAACCTCTTAGATGGATACATACATTAAAAGAACCAAATGCTAAACTCCAAAGATGGAGAACTAAATTACAAGAATTTCAGTTTACTATCGACTATATTAAGGGCAAACAGAACGTAGTAGCTGATGCATTATCACGGATTAAAATTGAAGAGAATCATTATAGCAAAGCCACCCAACATAGTGCAGAGGAAGACAATAGTGAGACTTATTCACTTAACAGAAAAACCAATAAACATTTTTAATAAACAAATCATATTCGTTAAAACAGATCAAAATAAAGTAGAAAAGTCAACCTATTTCGGCAAATCAATAACTACTATTTTGTATGATAAAATGACAAGAGAAAGAGCAAAACAATTTTTACTTGACCATTTCATTTATAAATACATTACTTACCATATATTATGAGTGATGTAGATTTTGAACTTATACAAGCAGCAGATAAAGAAATCATTAATACCAATTACACAAAGATTATTCGAAGTCTCATCTTATTAAAGAATGTACATTCATATGCAGAATTTAAAGAAATCATATTGCAATCACATGAAAAACTCTTGCACCCGGGTATCCAAAAAATTACAAAGTTATTTAAAGAAAACTACTATTTTCCAAATTGTCAACCTCTAATTCAAAACATAATAAATGAATGCTACTTGTGTAACTTGACCAAGACAGAACACAGAAATACGAAGATGCCCTTCAAAATTACACCAAATCATGAACACTGTCGAGATAAATTTGTAATAGACATCTATTCATCTGAAGGCAAACACTACATTAGTTGTATCGACGTTTACTCGAAATTCGCCATCCTTGAACAAATTAAAACAAAAGATTGGATAGAGTGTAGAAATGCATTAATGCGAATTTTTAATCAATTAGGCAAGCCCATATTATTAAAAGCAGATAGAGACGGCGCATTCTCCAGCCCTTAAGCGATGGCTTGAAAGTGAGGAGATTGAGTTACGACTTAACACAGCCAAAAACGGAGTAGCAGATATAGAAAGGTTACATAAAACAATAAACGAAAAAATTCGAATAATTAATTCATCTAACGATAAGGAAGCTAAACTAAGCAAAATTGAAACTATTCTTTACATATACAATCACAAAACTAAGCATGACACTACTGGACAACAGACCCCTGCTCACATTTTTCTTTACTCTGGTCGACCAATTTTAGACACTCAAAAAATTAAAGAGAGGCAAATAGAAAAAATAAATAGTAACAGACAAGAATTTGATATAGACACTCGATTTAGAAAAGGTCCTCTACAGAAGGGAAAATTGGAACACCCATTTAAAGCAAATGAAAATGTAGAACAAATAGACTCCGATCATTTTAAAATCACAAATCGAAATAGAGTCACTCATTACTATAAAGCACAGTTTAAGAAAAAGAAAACGTTTAATAAAGTCCCAATTTCACAGGAATCTCGCGTATAATGATGATGTTACTTCTATTATTTGGGACGGATTTTGAACATCATTGCCTAAAAATTAATTTAACTGAAATTAACACTTTGACTACTTATTTTGGCCATAAAATACAAAACAATTGAGGATTTGAAACCGGCCTTGTTACAGGTCATGAATTTCTTCCCAAAGGCCAAAGTGATTTACTGCGACAACGAACCATCGTTAAAATAGCACACGATCACGGCCATGCTAGACAACCATTTCGGCGTCAGCATCACCAATGCGCCACCCCTTCACAGTGTATCAAACGAGCAAGTGGAGCGTTTTCACAGCACTCTACTGGAGCTCGCCAGGTGCCAAAAAATTGACAAGGGCTTAAGTGATACCGTGGAAATAATCTTGGTAGCCACTACCAGATATAACAAATCAATCCATTCGGTCACCTATAAGAGGCCAGTCGACGTAATACATGAATACACGGACGGCACACAAGAACGGAATGCTGACAAAATTAAGAGCCACTCGGCAAATCTTTCGGAATACATGCGCATAAAAGAAGAAACAAGCAGCATGAACGAGATGTTTCCACAGTCTCATATGAGGAGATTAGATTTTCTGGGCTCAATGCTAAAGGTAGTAGCGGGGACGCCGGATGCCGGCGATCTAGAAAGAATTAGATTCACAGAGTGGCAGTTGACACAATCAAACAATAGGCAAATCAGAATTAATACTAATTAATACAAGATCGAATTAACCAATAACAACAACTGTAAATCAAATCCTACAAACTCATAAAAATACCCAAATTGACACCGGCCATTTATACGAGACACTGCTGGCTAGGAATAGAATACTAATGATGGCGTTACAGAATTTAATGTTGGCTGTAACACTGGCGAAAATCAATATTGTCAGTCCAAATATCCTAGATCACGCAGACTTAAAATCAGTTTAGCTGAAAGAGCCCACAGATACCCCCATAGGGGATCTTATGTCCGCATCGTCCGTTAAAATCCTTTAACATGATACACTTTATTATTAAATTTCCCAAAATAAAATTATCTTGTAAGAAGGTCACTATTTTCCCGGTCACTTGCAAAGGAGTTATGCTGCAGATAACTGACAACATGGAGGTAAAGTGTGGAGAAGAGGTCCATACAATCAAAGATTGCACCCCAACACCGGGGGCTACCTTTTGCCAACTATCAACGGAAAGCTCATGCGCCAGGGAGCTACACGCAGGCGTCCTAGCGCATTGTGAGTCGCAACCAAGCGACCTACACCCGCTTACCCGCGTGGGTGAGGGAATCATCATCATCAATGACCGGCCAGCCAGGGTCACGGTGGACAACGGAACAGAAGTCTACCTACGTGGCACACATCTCATCACCTTTAACGATCGTGTCGTGATAAACGCCACCACCTTCCTAAATCACGACAAGGCCCAAACAAGAGCTCCAGGGGTAGCGAGTTCCTCATCATTGAATATCACCGCCTACAGAGATATTCTGAGTCTCCCCTACCTTCACCAGCTGAGTGAACGTAATTTGGAGTTCATCAAAGAGTTCGGGGGAGAAATTGATACTAACCATTCACATCGCATAATACTTATCGCAGCAGCGATTTGTTGTGCAATGATTTGTATCGGCATCACCTGTCTACGGTTCATCGGAGCGCGTAGATCTGCAATCCAACTAAACGGGATGATCGCTGAGTTAGGACCAACCGAGGACGGCCGGAATCTTGAAGGGGGAGTAGTTAACACAAGCCAACGTACTAGAACAGTTGGCTCAGTGTGCGAAATATGATATAAAAACGTCAAAAGTGCTGACCCGGCATTGGGCCGGAAACTTCTGCGCAGGCGGCAATCACAGCATATTTGTGTGGCCGCTGCGATTCTTTTGTTAGCTTTAAGAATCATTTTATATTTCAGTTCGTTTTGAAGCCTCATTGAATAAAGAGCACAAGCTCATATGAGAACATCTCCGGCAATAGCCGTTATTCTTTTATTAAAATAAAACTGACTGAGTCCCTAGGCCAGCAGTTAAGAAGGGTAGTCCCCCTTCCATCATAATCTTCTTAATTTATATAAGGTCAAATTCGTAATGCCTTTCAAACTGTATTATTTCCCTATAGAATAAAACGATCTTCATTTGTCTAAGCCAATGAGCGTTTAAGGCATTCCCTGGATCTTGTCGGCGGCTTAACATTTTTTTTATTCGCATTCTTTATGTGATGTGCAAAATGCCGGCGCTGAGGCGAAGCCCCAGTCCAAGGGGCCCACGCTGTTAAGGCACCGGGATCGTTCGCACTTATCAATTTACATGAACAAAAAAAAAAAAATAATAATAATACTAATAAATAAACAAAAAATTAAAAATAAACAAAAAAAAAAACAGAAATAATTAAAAAAAAATGCACAGTGATACAGTTTCTTTCGGCAAAATCAAGTAAGCATGTATGTGCTTGTGTTGCGCCGCTTGTATAACCCTTGCTACGTCGACGCATCACTGTACATTGGCTGCCGCCAAAAGCTGATGTCGCACCAGAGTGGTGGCGCCACGCTTGACGCCGTGCTCGCTTGTACACTGTTGAGTTCTGTTGAATTCAGTTGAATTCTTTTTGCACACCTCGCACTACACAAAAAAAAACCGACTCAATTAGTTCAAGAAAAATAATACATATATGTATAGAAAAAAAAAGAACCAAACAAAAAAAAAACCAGCTTAACGCTTACTGTTGTCAGATGTTCACTAACCTATAAAAAAAAACACTATTGAATACCCATTTAAATCATGTATTACAGTCGAAAACACGAAAAACACATTCAAACATCGATACATATACATAGTATCACAAAATATAATACAATATATTACTACATTAATATACAAAGGAAAGCAAAACAAACCAAACAAACACCAAAAAACTTCCGTACACACAAAAAAAAAAACATACATACATACATACATATTACTAATATACCTAATTATACCTCACATTGTTACACATACCATAACCACACTCCAAGATATATACCCCAATACATATACATAGCATCACAGAATATAATACAATATATTACTACATTGATTTTTGTATATCAAAACAAAACAAGCCAAACACCCAAAATTTTCCCTACACAAAAAGATATTATTAATATACCTATTTATACCTCGCATATTATTACACATACCATAACCATACCCCAATACATAATTATTCACTATTATTTGCAAACAAAATACAGATTTCTTCCCAATACGTGTAAATGTTAGGGAAAAAAGCCAACATTAGTAATACAGTTAGGGGCAGATTAATGCTAAGAAGCGGATCTAGTCTTTTTGAGATAAGGGAAGCGACAGGAACTAAAGAGAAAGACCTGTCGGTTCAATCCGAAGACAATAATCCCACCAACGCTATGGATTCCGGTAACTCCACAGGGCCGATAAGTCCTATCGTTAATTCATCAACAAACACAAACCTGAACATACAACAACTACTAACCCTTGTACATAAACAACCAACCTACGAAGACCCACCTGACAATCTTGATAGATTCATAGACAGAGTAGATCAGCTCCTTTTGTTAGCCTCATCAGTGGACCAAACAGCAGGCGGACAGTACTTACTTGGAACTATCCGTGATAAAATTAAAGGCAGGGCAGACGAAGCACTGAATGTCTGCGATGTACTCCTTAGTTGGGATGACATCAAAACAAACCTCAAGCGACTATACTCTAGCAAGAAAACAGAAGAAATGCTTGTTAGAGAGCTACATAATCTTCCGCATGGACTCAGTATGGGAAAATTGTATTACTCAGTCGCTAAAATAAGGAGCGATTTAATGTCACTCGCCAGAGAAGCAGACCCTAGTGGACACTCTCTTCCGGCCAAACGTGACCAATACGATAGATTTCGCCTAAATACATTCCTAACTGGATTAAAGGACCCACTTAGGTCAGCCGTTAGGAATCAAAGGCCAGAGACAATCGAAAAAGCATACGAGTACGGACAGATTGAATTAAATTTCTCTAGAAACCTGAACAAACACCAAGAAAACCGACGACGCGACAGCCCATTTCACAGGAATCACCCATACGCAAAAGGACAACCAACCAATAGCGACTACAACAGTCGCTACATACCACGACATAACTATAATAACAACAACAACGTTCGTCATGTACCACGATATGATAACAACAGCAATGATAGCCGCTTTATACAGAGACAACAAAACTTTAACAACAATAATAATAGACGCTTCACACGTCAACATAATTCCCATAATGATAGTAATGGTCGACAAGACGAAGAAACTCTGGGCAGGAACCCCTTCCACAATAATGACCAACCAGATCAGACCCTAAGTCACCAGAAGAGGAACAACCGTAACCCAAGCGCTCCCCTATGTAACATCAACGATGATGCAAATTTTCTAGTAGAAGCCTCGGGAAGTCAGTCGGCTACATAAGCAAGAAGATTCACGGATCTTCCTTGCCATTTGTTTTCTAATCCCCAAACTCAATGGTGTCAAGCCCTCTCAAATTCCTAACAGACCCTGGATCTACTTACTCTTTCATAAATCCAGCTCTTATTAACAAAGAGCACATCAAAAAATTAACCTCGGATATCAATATCTACATTCAAAATTCGGGGATATACCGATAAAATAAATTTCAAACAATTCTTATTATTTAATTTCCACTCCCACTTCAATGGCCTCCTAGGCATCGATATCCTATCTAGCCTAAATGCAAAAATAAACCTTGCCGAGTCCATACTAGAAACACCAGAAACCGGCATCCCAATCCTCACAAGGGCAAACCCTGTAGACACATTACATAACCTGCCACAAAATACCAAAATGCTACATCCGCTTCCAGTAAACTTCATGCAGGGAGATTTTATATATGAAACCACCAATTTGGATAATCAAGTATCCATAGGCGGTTTATACACCGCAAACGCAGGATCCGCTTATTTCGAAGTCTTCAATAACTCAGAAGAGTTCTCTTCGCAAACCCACCAATACTTAAACTGCATGTCCGCGGCAACAGATACAGAACGACCGGACGACCAACAATTAAACATTCTGACGGAACACCTCAACAGCGAGGAAAGACAATACATTCTCAAACTATTAAAGTCATTCAAAAGACTTTTCCACAACGAAAACAACCAACTAACGTTCTCTAACGCCGTCAAACACTCTATTCCAACAACAGATAATATACCGATTCATACAAAATCTACCGTTACCCATTTGTACATAAAGCAAATTTCAAAAATGCTCTAACAAAACATCATAATAAGCAGAACCCGTTTGGGTAGTACCTAAGAAAAGTGACATCATAGACGAAAAAAAGTGGGGCTTGGTAATCGATTTTCGGAAATTAAACGAGAAGACTGTCTCTGATAGATACCCTATCCCAAACATTGCAGATATACTAGACAGCATAGTAAAAGTATTTCCCAACAATCGACTTAGCAAGTGGCTTTCACCAAATTCAAATGAACCCACGCGACGCGTGCAGGACGGCATTCAGCGTCGAAAATGGGCATTACGAGTTCACGAGAATGCCCTTCGGTCTCAAGAACGGCCCTGCCACGTTCCAACGCGTTATGGACAATGTTTTAGGTGACTTAGTCGGTAACGGTAAAATCCAACCAAGCAAGTGTAGCTTCTTAAGGAAAGAAAGCGACTTCCTGGGACATATCGTAACGCAGGAAGGTGTCAAACCAAACCCACTTAAGATTCAAACCATTAAAGACTTCCCCTTCCCAAAGACAACCAGGGAAATTAAAACATTTTTAGGACTATTAGGGTATTACAGGAAATTCATAAAGGACTTTGCGAAAATAACTAAGCCCATAAGGAGACAGTTAAAAGGAAGGAAATCTATAATAATAGACGATGAACAAGCATTCGAAACGTCGAAAGATCTTCTTTGTAATGATCCCATACTCATATAGTAACGTAATTATGCCTTCCTCATAATTCACTTATACAAAAGACCGGCCGCGCTGGTCCGCTGCATCGATTCCTTGTTAAATAAACAAACATTTCCCGATATTGCGCATCCACTTAAGCCGCGCATCCACTTAAGCCGAAATCAGAACCCAGCCACTAGGCAGGCACATAGCCACGTAGCACATAAGAATTATTTTTCATATGTATGCACATAAGCATAAGCAAGAAGCGCTCTCGCGCAGATCAAGTGTAACAACCCACTAACCCAGTACATCTAAGATTTTCTCACACCAACTGTTTCAGTCTTAAGCTGATATTCAATCAATAAAAACGTAAAGCGGATTCATTCGGAGTTTTTATTTATTTCGGCGTTGATCTTAGTTCAAATACGGATCATTTATTCGACTCAAATTAAAAACTATTTTACTGGCGCAGTCGGTAGGATACTAAAAAAAGTATCCGAACAAAAAGAACCGCGAGTGGAAAATAAATTAACTTTTATAATCCGGTACTCGTAAACAATTACGCTTGTGATTTTCTTTACTTCAACTTGGATTATAAATCCATTTCGGTTGTCCTAATAAAGTGGAAGAAAACAAAGAAAATACCCAGTTGAAATGCATCCCATAAGTCCAACGGTAGGCGAAAGAAACATTACAAATAATAAAATTATAGAAAAGTAAAAATTGTTTAACTAAGCTACCAAATAAGCAAAAAACAAAATAATAAAAAACTCCAGAAGACTAAAACGTAAAAACATAATAAACTCTATCTAAATAAAACTAAAAGAAAATACAAAATGGAACAACTTAAGATTGCCGCAACACAACTCGTAACTCTAAACGAGAACAACCTATTTAATGGAGATCCCTCAGCGCTTTATACGTTCATTAGTAGAGTGGATTACATCCTAGAACTCTACCCAACTAACGACTTGCGACAACAACGCATTTTACTCGGAGCTGTGGAACGAAACATAGATGGACAAGTTATAAGATCATTGGGACTACCAAACATCGAGGACTGGTACACATTGAGGTCAAGGTTAATTGTTGAATACAAACCCCAAACGCCAAATTACAAAACTTTTGGAAAATTTCCGAGAAACGCCATACAAAGGAAATTTACGAGCATTCTGCGAGGAAGCTGAAAGTAGGCGTCAACTCTTAATAGCTAAACTACATCTAGAAGGTAATAATACAGACCTCATCATTTATTTGCAAGCAATTAGGAAATCTATTAGGGCACTTATTCGAAAATTACCAACTAATTTGTTCTGTATTTTGGCTCATCATGAAATTCCCGATTTAAGAACCTTAATAAACATAGCACAAAATGAGGGGATTTATGAAGAACACGCAAATGTTTATATTAAGCAAAATTTCGAAAAAAATATTAAAACGAAAATTGAAAATAATACTTTCCATGCAAATACAAGTAAAATGAATCCAAACTTTCAAACTCACTATCAATCCAGATATCCATCATATCAACAACCATTACAGCCTTTTCCTAATCCATACCAGTATCGACCCATTCAACCACAATATCCATATCCACTCATGCAAACTCCACAACGACGAATGTTCAACTGACCATCCATGAGACAAAATCATCCTGGACAAAATCAATTTGGTGCAACAGATTTGCAAACCCACAACCTAATTTTAATAGGAATCCATTTCCACAAACGCAACAAACTATAAAACAAATTATAAAACGTCCTAGACCAGCTGACAGCGATCAATCAAGAATGTCTGTCGACGAAGTTAGACTACAAGACGCACAAGAATATGGACCAACTGACCCAAACTGTAATCAACACTTTTATGAACAAGAACTTCTTGACTACAATCCATACCAAACCCAGGCTGACAGTAACCAACTATTCTCAATCTAACGAGAATTTTCGGTTATCAGCCTCGGCCAACACCAATACATAGAAATAACACACAAAGGTCATAAATACAAATGCCTCATTGAGACAGGATCGACCATTAACATGATGAGAGAAAATTTCTTTAGTCTCCCAATTCAAAACACTAAATGCAAAGTTTTTACGTCTAACGGTACCATAATACTAAACAAGTCTATTACCTTACCCATTAACAATACTTTTAACAAGCCTGAACAATTTTATCTACATGATTTCTCAAAAGATTATGATTTATTAATTGGCAGAAAATTACTTAGTAATGGACAATCCATTATAAATTATAAAAATTCCACCGTTTCCATTTATAATAAAGTATACCCATTAGTTAATTCAGACCCAAATAAAAATCATTCTTTTTACATTCAAAAACAAAAAATACCAATATCAGATGAGAAATTAATTGCAACTTTCATAAAAAAAATAGATTTTAAATTGTTTCGATTAAATCATCTGAATGAAGAGGAAAGTTCTAAATTAAAAATATTATTAATTAAATTTAAGAATCTTCAATATCAAGAAGGAGATCATTTAACATTCACTAATACAATAAAACACGTAATAAACACAACACACAATTCTCCTATTTATGCTAAGCAATATCCACTTGCTCATATGCATGAAATAGAAGTAGAAAATCAGGTACAAGAAATGCTTAGGCAAGGTTTAATTAGAGAAAGTAATTCACCATATAATAGTCCTACTTGGGTAGTATCAAAAAAACTCGACGCTTCAGGTGAACAGAAATACAGAGTTGTAAATGACTATAGAAAGTTGAACGAAATAACAATTCCAGATAGATATCCAATGCCAAACATAGATGAAATACTCGGTAAACTAGGACAGAGTCAATATTTTACAACAATAGATCTAGCGAAAGGCTTCCACCAAATAGAAATGGACCCAGACTCAATTCAGAAAACTGCATTCTCCACCAAGAGTGGACATTACGAATACGTTCGGATGCCATTTGGTCTCAGAAACGCACCCGCAACATTTCAAAGGTGCATGAATAACATTCTCCGACCACTGCTCTACAAGCATTGTTTAGTTTACTTAGATGACATAATTGTTTTTTCTTCATCGCTTGATTAACATCTAAATTCATTAAGATTGGTTTTTCAAAAATTGTCCGAAGCAAATTTAAAATTGCAATTAAGCAAATGCGAATTCTTAAAAAGGAAGCCAGTTTTCTTGGTCATATTATAACTCCAAATGGAATTAAACCAAACCCTCTTAAAGTAAAATCTATAGTTTCATACCCAATTCCAACTAAAGTAAAAGAGATCAGAGCATTCTTAGGACTAACCGGTTATTACCGCAAATTTATCCCTAATTACGCTGACATAGCAAAAAATCTGACACAATGTCTAAAAAAAGGAATGAAAATAGACACAAAAAATCAAAATTATTTAGATGCATTTGAGAAACTAAAAGCCTTGATAATAAGCGAACCAATTTTACAACTCCCCGATTTTGAAAAAAAATTCGTACTTACTACAGATGCTAGTAACGTAGCCCTTGGTGCCGTTCTTTCTCAAAACGGTCATCCAATATCTTTCATCAGCAGAACACTAAACGAACATGAATTAAATTACAGTGCGATAGAAAAGGAATTAATCGCCATAGTATGGGCAACTAAAACTTTTCGACACTACTTACTTGGACGACAATTCGAAATAGCTAGCGACCATTAACCTCTTAGATGGATACATACATTAAAAGAACCAAATGCTAAACTCCAAAGATGGAGAACTAAATTACAAGAATTTCAGTTTACTATCGACTATATTAAGGGCAAACAGAACGTAGTAGCTGATGCATTATCACGGATTAAAATTGAAGAGAATCATTATAGCAAAGCCACCCAACATAGTGCAGAGGAAGACAATAGTGAGACTTATTCACTTAACAGAAAAACCAATAAACATTTTTAATAAACAAATCATATTCGTTAAAACAGATCAAAATAAAGTAGAAAAGTCAACCTATTTCGGCAAATCAATAACTACTATTTTGTATGATAAAATGACAAGAGAAAGAGCAAAACAATTTTTACTTGACCATTTCATTTATAAATACATTACTTACCATGTATATTATGAGTGATGTAGATTTTGAACTTATACAAGCAGCAGATAAAGAAATCATTAATACCAATTACACAAAGATTATTCGAAGTCTCATCTTATTAAAGAATGTACATTCATATGCAGAATTTAAAGAAATCATATTGCAATCACATGAAAAACTCTTGCACCCCGGTATCCAAAAAATTACAAAGTTATTTAAAGAAAACTACTATTTTCCAAATTGTCAACCTCTAATTCAAAACATAATAAATGAATGCTACTTGTGTAACTTGACCAAGACAGAACACAGAAATACGAAGATGCCCTTCAAAATTACACCAAATCATGAACACTGTCGAGATAAATTTGTAATAGACATCTATTCATCTGAAGGCAAACACTACATTAGTTGTATCGACGTTTACTCGAAATTCGCCATCCTTGAACAAATTAAAACAAAAGATTGGATAGAGTGTAGAAATGCATTAATGCGAATTTTTAATCAATTAGGCAAGCCCATATTATTAAAAGCAGATGGAGACGGCGCATTCTCCAGCCCTTAAGCGATGGCTTGAAAGTGAGGAGATTGAGTTACGACTTAACACAGCCAAAAACGGAGTAGCAGATATAGAAAGGTTACATAAAACAATAAACGAATAAATTCGAATAATTAATTCATCTAACGATAAGGAAGCTAAACTAAGCAAAATTGAAACTATTCTTTACATATACAATCACAAAACTAAGCATGACACTACTGGACAACAGACCCCTGCTCACATTTTTCTTTACTCTGGTCGACCAATTTTAGACACTCAAAAAATTAAAGAGAGGCAAATAGAAAAAATAAATAGTAACAGACAAGAATTTGATATAGACACTCGATTTAGAAAAGGTCCTCTACAGAAGGGAAAATTGGTACACCCATTTAAAGCAAATGAAAATATAGAACAAATAGACTCCGATCATTTTAAAATCACAAATGGAAATAGAGTCACTCATTACTATAAAGCACAGTTATTTATGCTAAGCAATATCCACTTGCTCATATGCATGAAATAGAAGTAGAAAATCAGGTACAAGAAATGCTTAGGCAAGGTTTAATTAGAGAAAGTAATTCACAATATAATAGTCCTACTTGGGTAGTATCAAAAAAACTCGACGCTTCAGGTGAACAGAAATACAGAGTTGTAAATGACTATAGAAAGTTGAACGAAATAACAATTCCAGATAGATATCCAATGCCAAACATAGATGAAATACTCGGTAAACTAGGACAGAGTCAATATTTTACAACAATAGATCTAGCGAAAGGCTTCCACCAAATAGAAATGGACCCAGACTCAATTCAGAAAACTGCATTCTCCACCAAGAGTGGACATTACGAATACGTTCGGATGCCATTTGGTCTCAGAAACGCACCCGCAACATTTCAAAGGTGCATGAATAACATTCTCCGACCACTGCTCTACAAGCATTGTTTAGTTTACTTAGATGACATAATTGTTTTTTCTTCATCGCTTGATGAACATCTAAATTCATTAAGATTGGTTTTTCAAAAATTGTCCGAAGCAAATTTAAAATTGCAATTAAGCAAATGCGAATTCTTAAAAAGGAAGCCAGTTTTCTTGGTCATATTGTAACTCCAAATGGAATTAAACCAAACCCTCTTAAAGTAAAATCTATAGTTTCATACCCAATTCCAACTAAAGTAAAAGAGATCAGAGCATTCTTAGGACTAACCGGTTATTACCGCAAATTTATCCCTAATTACGCTGACATAGCAAAAAATCTGACACAATGTCTAAAAAAAGGAATGAAAATAGACACAAAAAATCAAAATTATTTAGATGCATTTGAGAAACTAAAAGCCTTGATAATAAGCGAACCAATTTTACAACTCCCCGATTTTGAAAAAAAATTCGTACTTACTACAGATGCTAGTAACGTAGCCCTTGGTGCCGTTCTTTCTCAAAACGGTCATCCAATATCTTTCATCAGCAGAACACTAAACGAACATGAATTAAATTACAGTGCGATAGAAAAGGAATTAATCGCCATAGTATGGGCAACTAAAACTTTTCGACACTACTTACTTGGACGACAATTCGAAATAGCTAGCGACCATTAACCTCTTAGATGGATACATACATTAAAAGAACCAAATGCTAAACTCCAAAGATGGAGAACTAAATTACAAGAATTTCAGTTTACTATCGACTATATTAAGGGCAAACAGAACGTAGTAGCTGATGCATTATCACGGATTAAAATTGAAGAGAATCATTATAGCAAAGCCACCCAACATAGTGCAGAGGAAGACAATAGTGAGACTTATTCACTTAACAGAAAAACCAATAAACATTTTTAATAAACAAATCATATTCGTTAAAACAGATCAAAATAAAGTAGAAAAGTCAACCTATTTCGGCAAATCAATAACTACTATTTTGTATGATAAAATGACAAGAGAAAGAGCAAAACAATTTTTACTTGACCATTTCATTTATAAATACATTACTTACCATGTATATTATGAGTGATGTAGATTTTGAACTTATACAAGCAGCAGATAAAGAAATCATTAATACCAATTACACAAAGATTATTCGAAGTCTCATCTTATTAAAGAATGTACATTCATATGCAGAATTTAAAGAAATCATATTGCAATCACATGAAAAACTCTTGCACCCCGGTATCCAAAAAATTACAAAGTTATTTAAAGAAAACTACTATTTTCCAAATTGTCAACCTCTAATTCAAAACATAATAAATGAATGCTACTTGTGTAACTTGACCAAGACAGAACACAGAAATACGAAGATGCCCTTCAAAATTACACCAAATCATGAACACTGTCGAGATAAATTTGTAATAGACATCTATTCATCTGAAGGCAAACACTACATTAGTTGTATCGACGTTTACTCGAAATTCGCCATCCTTGAACAAATTAAAACAAAAGATTGGATAGAGTGTAGAAATGCATTAATGCGAATTTTTAATCAATTAGGCAAGCCCATATTATTAAAAGCAGATAGAGACGGCGCATTCTCCAGCCCTTAAGCGATGGCTTGAAAGTGAGGAGATTGAGTTACGACTTAACACAGCCAAAAACGGAGTAGCAGATATAGAAAGGTTACATAAAACAATAAACGAAAAAATTCGAATAATTAATTCATCTAACGATAAGGAAGCTAAACTAAGCAAAATTGAAACTATTCTTTACATATACAATCACAAAACTAAGCATGACACTACTGGACAACAGACCCCTGCTCACATTTTTCTTTACTCTGGTCGACCAATTTTAGACACTCAAAAAATTAAAGAGAGGCAAATAGAAAAAATAAATAGTAACAGACAAGAATTTGATATAGACACTCGATTTAGAAAAGGTCCTCTACAGAAGGGAAAATTGGAACACCCATTTAAAGCAAATGAAAATGTAGAACAAATAGACTCCGATCATTTTAAAATCACAAATCGAAATAGAGTCACTCATTACTATAAAGCACAGTTTAAGAAAAAGAAAACGTTTAATAAAGTCCCAATTTCACAGGAATCTCGCGTATAATGATGATGTTACTTCTATTATTTGGGACGGATTTTGAACATCATTGCCTAAAAATTAATTTAACTGAAATTAACACTTTGACTACTTATTTTGGCCATAAAATACAAAACAATTGAGGATTTGAAACCGGCCTTGTTACAGGTCATGAATTTCTTCCCAAAGGCCAAAGTGATTTACTGCGACAACGAACCATCGTTAAAATAGCACACGATCACGGCCATGCTAGACAACCATTTCGGCGTCAGCATCACCAATGCGCCACCCCTTCACAGTGTATCAAACGAGCAAGTGGAGCGTTTTCACAGCACTCTACTGGAGCTCGCCAGGTGCCAAAAAATTGACAAGGGCTTAAGTGATACCGTGGAAATAATCTTGGTAGCCACTACCAGATATAACAAATCAATCCATTCGGTCACCTATAAGAGGCCAGTCGACGTAATACATGAATACACGGACGGCACACAAGAACGGAATGCTGACAAAATTAAGAGCCACTCGGCAAATCTTTCGGAATACATGCGCATAAAAGAAGAAACAAGCAGCATGAACGAGATGTTTCCACAGTCTCATATGAGGAGATTAGATTTTCTGGGCTCAATGCTAAAGGTAGTAGCGGGGACGCCGGATGCCGGCGATCTAGAAAGAATTAGATTCACAGAGTGGCAGTTGACACAATCAAACAATAGGCAAATCAGAATTAATACTAATTAATACAAGATCGAATTAACCAATAACAACAACTGTAAATCAAATCCTACAAACTCATAAAAATACCCAAATTGACACCGGCCATTTATACGAGACACTGCTGGCTAGGAATAGAATACTAATGATGGCGTTACAGAATTTAATGTTGGCTGTAACACTGGCGAAAATCAATATTGTCAGTCCAAATATCCTAGATCACGCAGACTTAAAATCAGTTTAGCTGAAAGAGCCCACAGATACCCCCATAGGGGATCTTATGTCCGCATCGTCCGTTAAAATCCTTTAACATGATACACTTTATTATTAAATTTCCCAAAATAAAATTATCTTGTAAGAAGGTCACTATTTTCCCGGTCACTTGCAAAGGAGTTATGCTGCAGATAACTGACAACATGGAGGTAAAGTGTGGAGAAGAGGTCCATACAATCAAAGATTGCACCCCAACACCGGGGGCTACCTTTTGCCAACTATCAACGGAAAGCTCATGCGCCAGGGAGCTACACGCAGGCGTCCTAGCGCATTGTGAGTCGCAACCAAGCGACCTACACCCGCTTACCCGCGTGGGTGAGGGAATCATCATCATCAATGACCGGCCAGCCGGGTCACGGTGGACAACGGAACAGAAGTCTACCTACGTGGCACACATCTCATCACCTTCAACGATCGTGTCGTGATAAACGCCACCACCTTCCTAAATCACGACAAGGCCCAAACAAGAGCTCCAGGGGTAGCGAGTTCCTCATCATTGAATATCACGCCTACAGAGATATTCTGAGTCTCCCCTACCTTCACCAGCTGAGTGAACGTAATTTGGAGTTCATCAAAGAGTTCGGGGGAGAAATTGATACTAACCATTCACATCGCATAATACTTATCGCAGCAGCGATTTGTTGTGCAATGATTTGTATCGGCATCACCTGTCTACGGTTCATCGGAGCGCGTAGATCTGCAATCCAACTAAACGGGATGATCGCTGAGTTAGGACCAACCGAGGACGGCCGGAATCTTGAAGGGGGAGTAGTTAACACAAGCCAACGTACTAGAACAGTTGGCTCAGTGTGCGAAATATGATATAAAAACGTCAAAAGTGCTGACCCGGCATTGGGCCGGAAACTTCTGCGCAGGCGGCAATCACAGCATATTTGTGTGGCCGCTGCGATTCTTTTGTTAGCTTTAAGAATCATTTTATATTTCAGTTCGTTTTGAAGCCTCATTGAATAAAGAGCACAAGCTCATATGAGAACATCTCCGGCAATAGCCGTTATTCTTTTATTAAAATAAAACTGACTGAGTCCCTAGGCCAGCAGTTAAGAAGGGTAGTCCCCCTTCCATCATAATCTTCTTAATTTATATAAGGTCAAATTCGTAATGCCTTTCAAACTGTATTATTTCCCTATAGAATAAAACGATCTTCATTTGTCTAAGCCAATGAGCGTTTAAGGCATTCCCTGGATCTTGTCGGCGGCTTAACATTTTTTTTATTCGCATTCTTTATGTGATGTGCAAAATGCCGGCGCTGAGGCGAAGCCCCAGTCCAAGGGGCCCACGCTGTTAAGGCACCGGGATCGTTCGCACTTATCAATTTACATGAACAAAAAAAAAAAAAAAATAATAATACTAATAAATAAACAAAAAAAAAAAAACAGAAATAATTAAAAAAAAATGCACAGTGATACAGTTTCTTTCGGCAAAATCAAGTAAGCATGTATGTGCTTGTGTTGCGCCGCTTGTATAACCCTTGCTACGTCGACGCATCACTGTACATTGGCTGCCGCCAAAAGCTGATGTCGCGCCAGAGTGGTGGCGCCACGCTTGACGCCGTGCTCGCTTGTACACTGTTGAGTTCTGTTGAATTCAGTTGAATTCTTTTTGCACACCTCGCACTACACAAAAAAAAACCGACTCAATTAGTTCAAGAAAAATAATACATATATGTATAGAAAAAAAAAAGAACCAAACAAAAAAAAACCAGCTTAACGCTTACTGTTGTCAGATGTTCACTAACCTACAAAAAAAAAACACTATTGAATACCCATTTAAATCATGTATTACAGTCGAAAACACGAAAAACACATTCAAACATCGATACATATACATAGTATCACAAAATATAATACAATATATTACTACATTAATATACAAAGGAAAGCAAAACAAACCAAACAAACACCAAAAAACTTCCGTACACACAAAAAAAAAAAACATACATACATACATACATATTACTAATATACCTAATTATACCTCACATTGTTACACATACCATAACCACACTCCAAGATATATACCCCAATACATATACATAGCATCACAGAATATAATACAATATATTACTACATTGATTTTTGTATATCAAAACAAAACAAGCCAAACACCCAAAATTTTCCCTACACAAAAAGATATTATTAATATACCTATTTATACCTCGCATATTATTACACATACCATAACCATACCCCAATACATAATTATTCACTATTATTTGCAAACAAAATACAGATTTCTTCCCAATACGTGTAAATGTTAGGGAAAAAAGCCAACATTAGTAATACAGTTAGGGGCAGATTAATGCTAAGAAGCGGATCTAGTCTTTTTGAGATAAGGGAAGCGACAGGAACTAAAGAGAAAGACCTGTCGGTTCAATCCGAAGACAATAATCCTACCAACGCTATGGATTCCGGTAACTCCACAGGGCCGATAAGTCCTATCGTTAATTCATCAACAAACACAAACCTGAACATACAACAACTACTAACCCTTGTACATAAACAACCAACCTACGAAGACCCACCTGACAATCTTGATAGATTCATAGACAGAGTAGATCAGCTCCTTTTGTTAGCCTCATCAGTGGACCAAACAGCAGGCGGACAGTACTTACTTGGAACTATTCGTGATAAAATTAAAGGCAGGGCAGACGAAGCACTGAATGTCTGCGATGTACTCCTTAGTTGGGATGACATCAAAACAAACCTCAAGCGACTATACTCTAGCAAGAAAACAGAAGAAATGCTTGTTAGAGAGCTACATAATCTTCCGCATGGACTCAGTATGGGAAAATTGTATTACTCAGTCGCTAAAATAAGGAGCGATTTAATGTCACTCGCCAGAGAAGCAGACCCTAGTGGACACTCTCTTGCGGCCAAACGTGACCAATACGATAGATTTCGCCTAAATACATTCCTAACTGGATTAAAGGACCCACTTAGGTCAGCCGTTAGGAATCAAAGGCCAGAGACAATCGAAAAAGCATACGAGTACGGACAGATTGAATTAAATTTCTCTAGAAACCTGAACAAACACCAAGAAAACCGACGACGCGACAGCCCATTTCACAGGAATCACCCATACGCAAAAGGACAACCAACCAATAGCGACTACAACAGTCGCTACATACCACGACATAACTATAATAACAACAACAACGTTCGTCATGTACCACGATATGATAACAACAGCAATGATAGCCGCTTTATACAGAGACAACAAAACTTTAACAACAATAATAATAGACGCTTCACACGTCAACATAATTCCCATAATGATAGTAATGGTCGACAAGACGAAGAAACTCTGGGCAGGAACCCCTTCCACAATAATGACCAACCAGATCAGACCCTAAGTCACCAGAAGAGGAACAACCGTAACCCAAGCGCTCCCCTATGTAACATCAACGATGATGCAAATTTTCTAGTAGAAGCCTCGGGAAGTCAGTCGGCTACATAAGCAAGAAGATTCACGGATCTTCCTTGCCATTTGTTTTCTAATCCCCAAACTCAATGGTGTCAAGCCCTCTCAAATTCCTAACAGACCCTGTATCTACTTACTCTTTCATAAATCCAGCTCTTATTAACAAAGAGCACATCAAAAAATTAACCTCGGATATCAATATCTACATTCAAAATTCGGGATATACCGATAAAATAAATTTCAAACAATTCTTATTATTTAATTTCCACTCCCACTTCAATGGCCTCCTAGGCATCGATATCCTATCTAGCCTAAATGCAAAAATAAACCTTGCCGAGTCCATACTAGAAACACCAGAAACCGCCATCCCAATCCTCACAAGGGCAAACCCTGTAGACACATTACATAACCTGCCACAAAATACCAAAATGCTACATCCGCTTCCAGTAAACTTCATGCAGGGAGATTTTATATATGAAACCACCAATTTGGATAATCAAGTATCCATAGGCGGTTTATACACCGCAAACGCAGGATCCGCTTATTTCGAAGTCTTCAATAACTCAGAAGAGTTCTCTTCGCAAACCCACCAATACTTAAACTGCATGTCCGCGGCAACAGATACAGAACGACCGGACGACCAACAATTAAACATTCTGACGGAACACCTCAACAGCGAGGAAAGACAATACATTCTCAAACTATTAAAGTCATTCAAAAGACTTTTCCACAACGAAAACAACCAACTAACGTTCTCTAACGCCGTCAAACACTCTATTCCAACAACAGATAATATACCGATTCATACAAAATCCTACCGTTACCCATTTGTACATAAAGCAAATTTCAAAAATGCTCTAACAAAACATCATAATAAGCAGAACCCGTTTGGGTAGTACCTAAGAAAAGTGACATCATAGACGAAAAAAAGTGGGGCTTGGTAATCGATTTTCGGAAATTAAACGAGAAGACTGTCTCTGATAGATACCCTATCCCAAACATTGCAGATATACTAGACAGCATAGTAAAAGTATTTCCCAACAATCGACTTAGCAAGTGGCTTTCACCAAATTCAAATGAACCCACGCGACGCGTGCAGGACGGCATTCAGCGTCGAAAATGGGCATTACGAGTTCACGAGAATGCCCTTCGGTCTCAAGAACGGCCCTGCCACGTTCCAACGCGTTATGGACAATGTTTTAGGTGACTTAGTCGGTAACGGTAAAATCCAACCAAGCAAGTGTAGCTTCTTAAGGAAAGAAAGCGACTTCCTGGGACATATCGTAACGCAGGAAGGTGTCAAACCAAACCCACTTAAGATTCAAACCATTAAAGACTTCCCCTTCCCAAAGACAACCAGGGAAATTAAAACATTTTTAGGACTATTAGGGTATTACAGGAAATTCATAAAGGACTTTGCGAAAATAACTAAGCCCATAAGGAGACAGTTAAAAGGAAGGAAATCTATAATAATAGACGATGAACAAGCATTCGAAACGTCGAAAGATCTTCTTTGTAATGATCCCATACTCATATAGTAACGTAATTATGCCTTCCTCATAATTCACTTATACAAAAGACCGGCCGCGCTGGTCCGCTGCATCGATTCCTTGTTAAATAAACAAACATTTCCCGATATTGCGCATCCACTTAAGCCGCGCATCCACTTAAGCCGAAATCAGAACCCAGCCACTAGGCAGGCACATAGCCACGTAGCACATAAGAATTATTTTTCATATGTATGCACATAAGCATAAGCAAGAAGCGCTCTCGCGCAGATCAAGTGTAACAACCCACTAACCCAGTACATCTAAGATTTTCTCACACCAACTGTTTCAGTCTTAAGCTGATATTCAATCAATAAAAACGTAAAGCGGATTCATTCGGAGTTTTTATTTATTTCGGCGTTGATCTTAGTTCAAATACGGATCATTTATTCGACTCAAATTAAAAACTATTTTACTGGCGCAGTCGGTAGGATACTAAAAAAAGTATCCGAACAAAAAGAACCGCGAGTGGAAAATAAATTAACTTTTATAATCCGGTACTCGTAAACAATTACGCTTGTGATTTTCTTTACTTCAACTTGGATTATAAATCCATTTCGGTTGTCCTAATAAAGTGGAAGAAAACAAAGAAAATACCCAGTTGAAATGCATCCCATAAGTCCAACGGCAGGCGAAAGAAACATTACAAATAATAAAATTATAGAAAAGTAAAAATTGTTTAACTAAGCTACCAAATAAGCAAAAAACAAAATAATAAAAAACTCCAGAAGACTAAAACGTAAAAACATAATAAACTCTATCTAAATAAAACTAAAAGAAAATACAAAATGGAACAACTTAAGATTGCCGCAACACAACTCGTAACTCTAAACGAGAACAACCTATTTAATGGAGATCCCTCAGCGCTTTATACGTTCATTAGTAGAGTGGATTACATCCTAGAACTCTACCCAACTAACGACTTGCGACAACAACGCATTTTACTCGGAGCTGTGGAACGAAACATAGATGGACAAGTTATAAGATCATTGGGACTACCAAACATCGAGGACTGGTACACATTGAGGTCAAGGTTAATTGTTGAATACAAACCCCAAACGCCAAATTACAAAACTTTTGGAAAATTTCCGAGAAACGCCATACAAAGGAAATTTACGAGCATTCTGCGAGGAAGCTGAAAGTAGGCGTCAACTCTTAATAGCTAAACTACATCTAGAAGGTAATAATACAGACCTCATCATTTATTTGCAAGCAATTAGGAAATCTATTAGGGCACTTATTCGAAAATTACCAACTAATTTGTTCTGTATTTTGGCTCATCATGAAATTCCCGATTTAAGAACCTTAATAAACATAGCACAAAATGAGGGGATTTATGAAGAACACGCAAATGTTTATATTAAGCAAAATTTCGAAAAAAATATTAAAACGAAAATTGAAAATAATACTTTCCATGCAAATACAAGTAAAATGAATCCAAACTTTCAAACTCACTATCAATCCAGATATCCATCATATCAACAACCATTACAGCCTTTTCCTAATCCATACCAGTATCGACCCATTCAACCACAATATCCATATCCACTCATGCAAACTCCACAACGACGAATGTTCAACAGACCATCCATGAGACCTGGACAAAATCAATTTGGTGCAACTAGATTTGCAAACCCACAACCTAATTTTAATAGGAATCCATTTCCGCAAACGCAACAAACTATAAGACAAATTATTAAACGTCCTAGACCAGCTGACAGCGATCAATCAAGAATGTCTGTCGACGAAGTTAGACTACAAGACGCACAAGAATATGGACCAACTGACCCAAACCGTAATCAACACTTTTATGAACAAGAAATTCTTGACTACAATCGATACCAAACCCAGGCTGACAGTAACCAATTTATAACGCCATCAGAATTAAATGAAAATATTTCTCAATCTAACGAGAATTTTCGGTTACCAGCCTCGGCCAACAACAATACATAGAAATAACACACAAAGGTCATAAATACAAATGCCTCATTGACACAGGATCGACCATTAACATGATGAGAGAAAATTTCTTTAGTCTCCCAATTCAAAACACTAAATGTAAAGTTTTTACATCTAACGGTGCCATAATACTAAACAAGTCTATTACCTTACCCATTAACAATACTTTTAACAAGCCTGAACAATTTTATCTACATGATTTCTCAAAAGATTATGATTTATTAATTGGCAGAAAATTACTTAGTAATGGACAATCCATTATAAATTATAAAAATTCCACCGTTTCCATTTATAATAAAGTATACCCATTAGTTAATTCAGACCCAAATAAAAATCATTCTTTTTACATTCAAAAACAAAAAATACCAATATCAGATGAGAAATTAATTGCAACTTTCATAAAAAAAATAGATTTTAAATTGTTTCGATTAAATCATCTGAATGAAGAGGAAAGTTCTAAATTAAAAATATTATTAATTAAATTTAAGAATCTTCAATATCAAGAAGGAGATCATTTAACATTCACTAATACAATAAAACACGTAATAAACACAACACACAATTCTCCTATTTATGCTAAGCAATATCCACTTGCTCATATGCATGAAATAGAAGTAGAAAATCAGGTACAAGAAATGCTTAGGCAAGGTTTAATTAGAGAAAGTAATTCACCATATAATAGTCCTACTTGGGTAGTATCAAAAAAACTCGACGCTTCAGGTGAACAGAAATACAGAGTTGTAAATGACTATAGAAAGTTGAACGAAATAACAATTCCAGATAGATATCCAATGCCAAACATAGATGAAATACTCGGTAAACTAGGGCAGAGTCAATATTTTACAACAATAGATCTAGCGAAAGGCTTCCACCAAATAGAAATGGACTCAGACTCAATTCAGAAAACTGCATTCTCCACCAAGAGTGGACATTACGAATACGTTCGGATGCCATTTGGTCTCAGAAACGCACCCGCAACATTTCAAAGGTGCATGAATAACATTCTCCGACCACTGCTCTACAAGCATTGTTTAGTTTACTTAGATGACATAATTGTTTTTTCTTCATCGCTTGATGAACATCTAAATTCATTAAGATTGGTTTTTCAAAAATTGTCCGAAGCAAATTTAAAATTGCAATTAAGCAAATGCGAATTCTTAAAAAGGAAGCCAGTTTTCTTGGTCATATTGTAACTCCAAATGGAATTAAACCAAACCCTCTTAAAGTAAAATCTATAGTTTCATACCCAATTCCAACTAAAGTAAAAGAGATCAGAGCATTCTTAGGACTAACCGGTTATTACCGCAAATTTATCCCTAATTACGCTGACATAGCAAAAAATCTGACACAATGTCTAAAAAAAGGAATGAAAATAGACACAAAAAATCAAAATTATTTAGATGCATTTGAGAAACTAAAAGCCTTGATAATAAGCGAACCAATTTTACAATTCCCCGATTTTGAAAAAAAATTCGTACTTACTACAGATGCTAGTAACGTAGCCCTTGGTGCCGTTCTTTCTCAAAACGGTCATCCAATATCTTTCATCAGCAGAACACTAAACGAACATGAATTAAATTACAGTGCGATAGAAAAGGAATTAATCGCCATAGTATGGGCAACTAAAACTTTTCGACACTACTTACTTGGACGACAATTCGAAATAGCTAGCGACCATTAACCTCTTAGATGGATACATACATTAAAAGAACCAAATGCTAAACTCCAAAGATGGAGAACTAAATTACAAGAATTTCAGTTTACTATCGACTATATTAAGGGCAAACAGAACGTAGTAGCTGATGCATTATCACGGATTAAAATTGAAGAGAATCATTATAGCAAAGCCACCCAAAATAGTGCAGAGGAAGACAATAGTGAGACTTATTCACTTAACAGAAAAACCAATAAACATTTTTAATAAACAAATCATATTCGTTAAAACAGATCAAAATAAAGTAGAAAAGTCAACCTATTTCGGTAAATCAATAACTACTATTTTGTATGATAAAATGACAAGAGAAAGAGCAAAACAATTTTTACTTGACCATTTCATTTATAAATACATTACTTACCATGTATATTATGAGTGATGTAGATTTTGAACTTATACAAGCAGCAGATAAAGAAATCATTAATACCAATTACACAAAGATTATTCGAAGTCTCATCTTATTAAAGAATGTACATTCATATGCAGAATTTAAAGAAATCATATTGCAATCACATGAAAAACTCTTGCACCCCGGTATCCAAAAAATTACAAAGTTATTTAAAGAAAACTACTATTTTCCAAATTGTCAACCTCTAATTCAAAACATAATAAATGAATGCTACTTGTGTAACTTGACCAAGACAGAACACAGAAATTCTCCAGCCCTTAAGCGATGGCTTGAAAGTGAGGAGATTGAGTTACGACTTAACACAGCCAAAAACGGAGTAGCAGATATAGAAAGGTTACATAAAACAATAAACGAAAAAATTCGAATAATTAATTCATCTAACGATAAGGAAGCTAAACTAAGCAAAATTGAAACTATTCTTTACATATACAATCACAAAACTAAGCATGACACTACTGGACAACAGACCCCTGCTCACATTTTTCTTTACTCTGGTCGACCAATTTTAGACACTCAAAAAATTAAAGAGAGGCAAATAGAAAAATAAATAGTAACAGACAAGAATTTGATATAGACAATCGATTTAGAAAAGGTCCTCTACAGCAGGGAAAATTGGAACACCCATTTAAAGCAAATGAAATGTAGAACAAATAGACTCCGATCATTTTAAAATCACAAATCGAAATAGAGTCACTCATTACTATAAAACCAAAGACACTAGAATAACAAGATGCGGAACGGCCATACAAATTTTTGGCACGCGATTTTTTGGCCGTGGCTCTAGAGGTGGCTCCAGGCTCTCTTGAGTTTTTGTTCGAGAGAGAAAGAGCGGAGAGCGCTACAGCAAACTGCTCTTTTCTACGCATACAGTGATAGCAGACAACTGTATGTGTGCATACGTGTGCTCATGCATTGTAAATTTGACAAAATATGCCCTTCACCTTAGCAGTTCGTTGACTTTAAATCTATATTATGTTTTATCAATTGGCACCATGCGAAAAATTCTTGTTTTGCATTGCCTTAACATTATTAATATTTAAATAAAGCTTAGAAATAGTAATAGCCGAATCTACGTACATCACAAAATGAATTTCGAAAATGACTTTATATTAGAATACTTGTCATTAGGGTATTCAGCTTGCGGCGTGAGAAAAATTAATAAGGCAATGATTGTTGAGTGAGTGTGTCCACACTTCGTGCCTGACGATATGACTTTTGCAACGAACTGTTTTCATATTTTTATTTATTTTATTAATTTTTATTTTCTACTACGTATTATTATTTTTTATGAAATATTATTATTTATTAATAAAATTATTATTTTTATTATATATTAATAAAATTATTATTTTTTTATGAAATTAAAAAATAATTATTATATTAATAATAATATTAATATTAATAAATAGTTAATTAATATAACATAAAATAAATAAAATAAGAATAAAATATAAATATGTAAACGGTAGCTAATTCGAGCGGCGATTTTAACAAACGAATATAAAAAACTTTAAAATTATAATAGTCAGGGAATTTTTATTTTATTTCATCATATTGCTACGAAATTGGCCACAACTCCAAATATGTAAATTCGTTTCTTCGATCAGAATTGATTTCGGCCCGAAAATCGTCTTCTAGCACAACACGCACACATATACGCGTTCTCGTCTCTTGTTTTTACTCACACAAGCAAGCAAATTCTATTTTTAGATTTCTTATGCTCTCAGCGTGAGCGAGCGGAAAGAGAGCAAATTTGGCCTTCACCAAAAAAGTGGCTGCATAGTGCCAAACGAATGTATGGCCGTTATGCATCTTGTTATTCTAGTGTCTTTGATAAAACACAGTTTAAGAAAAAGAAAACGTTTAATAAAGTCCCAATTTCACAGGAATCTCGCGTATAATGATGATGTTACTTCTATTATTTGGGACGGATTTTGAACATCATTGCCTAAAAATTAATTTAACTGAAATTAACACTTTGACTACTTATTTTGGCCATAAAATACAAAACAATACAGACACACCCCGCATGAAATATCTGTATAATAAATTGCTTAAAGAATTAAACGGAATAACTGTTCACCAAAAAAATAGACAGAAGCGTGGTCTATTAAACGTAATAGGTTCATCTCTTAAATTCCTATTTGGTACACTTGATGAAAATGATCGAGTGCATTTTCAAGAAAAATTAGATTCAACCGCTAAAAATTCAATACAACTTCATGAAATGAACAATGTTATACAATTTATGAACGACGGACTACAACGACTAAAAAATTATGAGAATAATCGCAATAGTATCGACACTCTTGTACACGAACTTATGCAGTTCATTGAATACATAGAAGACTTAGAGATGGGCATGCAACTCTCACGCTTAGGACTTTTCAACCCAAAACTACTTGCTTACGAAAACTAAAATAACGTTAGCAGCCAAAACATACTACTAATTAAAACATCAACTTGGATGAATTTCAAAGACAACGAACTACTAATCATATCACACACATGATCAACACAATTAAAATTATCCCTTATCCTGATCAAAACGGATACCAGTTGGATTACTCAGACCATGTGTCTTACTTTGAAAATAAAAATAAAATCTTTAATCAAAAAAATGAAGAAATAAATAATGATTGCATCATAAACATAATTAAGCGTAAAAATCCAATTTGCAATTTTATTCAAATCCCCACAAAAGAAATGATTAAATATGTTGAGCCTAATATAATTTTAACATGGAATTTAACCGAAACTAGCATAGTAGAAAACTGTCAAAAATTGAACAATGTCAAGATAAAGGGAAACAAAATTATTACTGTAATCAATGCAGAATTGAAATTGAAAACATTATCTTAAGTAAAATTATTTTACCCCGGAAATAGACTTAACACCGTTATACGCAACACTGGATATAATTAAGATAAAGACGTTAAAACACGATGACGTTGTGAATCTAATAAAAAAAAATAATACCATATTTTATAACATAGTAACACTTATTATTATTGTACTTATTAAACTATACGGATTATCAAAATATGTAACCCAAAATCCATTTATAATTTTATATAGGAAAATAAGAAACTAATCGAAAACAAATCAAGAACAGCCTCAAGAAATAGAAATTGAACGAAATCCATTACCTCCCTTATTGTACCTAACAGCATCAGCCTATGCATAGGCTTCTCTTTAAGGGGAGGGAAGTAACGTAATTATGCCTTCCTCATAATTCACTTATACAAAAGACCGACCGCGGTGGTCCGCCGCATCGATTCCTTGTTAAATAAACAAACATTTCCCGATATTGCTCATCCACTTAAGCCGCGCATCCACTTAAGCCGAAATCAGAACCCAGCCACTAGGCAGGCACATAGCCACGTAGCACATAACAATTCTTTTCATATGTATGCACATAAGCATAAGCAAGAAGCGCTCTCGCGCAGATCAAGTAAACAACCCACTAACCCAGTACATCTAAGATTTTCTCACACCAACTGTTTCAGTCTTAAGCTGATATTCAATCAATAAAAACGCAAAGCGGATTCATTCGGAGTTTTTATTTATTTCAGCGTTGATCTTAGTTCAAATACGGATCATTTATTCGACTCAAATTAAAAACCGTTCACGCTGACCACAGACGCAAGTAATTATGCGATAGGCTCTGTGCTGTCACAAGGTCCAGACACTAATGACAGACCCATATCTTTCACTAGCAGTACACTATCGGACACGGAAATCCTCTATTCTACGATAGAGAAAGAGAGGCTAGCTATCATTTGGTCTGTAGGTCACTTCAGACCATACCTCTTTGGGCCTAGATTCAAAATAGTCACAGACCATAAGCCATTAATCTGGCTAGAAAATCTGAAAGGTCAAACTATCCTGGCCGCTTACGACTACGAAGTCGTATACAAAACAGGGTCGCAAAACGTAGTTGCCGACGCAGTCAGCAGAATTGAGTCAAACTTGAACATAAACGAAGACCCACAAATTATACCAATCGTTTCGCAACCACTAAATCACTTCAATTGCCCATTAATATTCTGTACCGGATCAACAACCCTAAGACAAGTAGAAACACCATTTATGCATAAAGTAAGTCACATAAACACAGAACCCGGGCATACTTTCGACTCCGTTACAAACACCCTTAAAACAATCCTGAAACCGAATAAAACAGTCGCTATATTTGCACCGGACGATATTTTCAGAATAATAGAAGAGTCCTATAATAACTATTTTTTTGAAAATGATTTATACAAAATTGTACGCTGTAATATATGGCAAACCGAAATTACGAACCCTAATGATCAGGAAAAAGAAATTCGTGCGTACCCCTTAAATACCAATCATAGGGGGATAGATGAAACGTATAACCATTTGAAAAGGACATTTATTTCCGCATTTAAAGACATTATCACAAAAATTATAAAAAATTGTGATACCTGCCTAACCCTAAAAAACGATAGACATCCCCATAGACCATTGATGTAAGCCCCAACCGCCCCAGAGGGACCATTGGGAGTCGTACATATAGACATATATTTCACAATTATCGATCAATTCACCAAGCTAGCGCAAGCCTACCCCCTTAGCAATAGAAATTCAATAAAAGTCGCCGATGCCCCATTACAATTCATAAGTCACTATGGCGCACCAAAGAAAATATTTTTCGACCAGGGCGCGGAATTTTCGGGCAGGGGGAAGTTAACATGCCCCCCTCTCTCCGACATATCGAAACAACACCGATCCAGCAAATGAGAAAAACGGAGACGAGCAAAAAAGTTAAACGAAGATCGCCAATATGAACTCGAACGAAAACATTTTGAGGGAAACAGACAACTTTTGTAATAAAGTCATTCTTTTTTCATACCCCGAACTGCTCAGTTGTTTTTTCTAAAGCTTCCCTCCCTCGGCCACGGAACTGTAACTCGGGCATAGCAATTATGGATGATTACATCAAGAAGGGATATGCACGACGACTAGAGCCGCAGGGGATAACCCACACCAACGGCAGCAAGGTATGGTACCTTCTGCATTTCGGGGCCGAGAAAAATCCGTCTAGTCCGTCTCCCAGCGATTCTTGTGGAGAAATGGAAAGGATCGTCGGAACCCGGACACCTACGAGATGCAGGTAATGACATTCGGAGCAGCTTGCTCTCCTTGTGCAGCGGACTATGTGAAGCTCGTCAATGCTTCGCAATATAGTAGTGCGGATCCGCGAGCGGTTCTGGCGAGAAAGGAGTACCACTACGTGGACGACTATGTGGACAGTTTCATGAGCAAGGACGATGCTGTCGCCGTTTCGTCACGGGTGAGAGAAATACACGCAAACGCAGGATTTGATTTATGTCGGTTTTCCTTCAGTTCGGCCGATGTGGTCAAAGCTCTGAACCCACAAGGATCCAACACGAAAGTTAAATGGAGCGAATCTGAGGAAAAAGTATTGGAAATGTAATGGCAGCCGGCTACGGATGACTTCAAGTTCAGCATCAAATACCATCGGGTACCCAGCAGTGTGATGGACGGGAAACGCGTCCCTACCAAGAGGGAGTTTCTAAGCCTTGATATGTCCACATTCGATCCGATTGGGTTCTTGAGCTGCTACATGATAACCGCTAAACTGTTGATGCGAGAGATTTGGCGGACGGGAGTCAAGTGGGATGAGCCACTCCGAGACGAATTGGCCGCATTTGCACGTCTTCGTGGACTCCAGCCAATCTGCGTTCGCCGCGGCGGCCTATTGGCGGGCCACATACGCAAACGACGATGTGCAGGCACATTTTTCGTGTTCCCAAACGAAATGTGCTCCCATGAGGACGATGTCGATCCCACGACTGGAACTTCAAGCAGCTATATTAGGAACTAGACTCATTGACACCGTTAAACAGGAACACGGTGTAGCGATCACACTATTGACCGACTATAAGACCGTGCTGTACTGGATCACCAGCAATCACCGGAGAAATCGGGTGGCAATGGAGATGGCTACCATCTGCCGAAAACGTGGCAGACGACGCAACCAGGTCGCAACGCCGCGTGGACTTCAGCCAAGGTTCGCGGTGGTTAAGCGGACCACCATTCCTAATGGGACCTGAAGAAAGTTGTCCCAAATCTTCTGTAACCGATGGACGCGCTCCACAGGCCGCTGAGGAAGAAGAGATGTCAGGTGAGTTTGTATTGGTCATGCCAAACGCGCCGCTTCTATCTTGGCAGAGGTTCTCGAGATTCAACCGACTGGTAAGAACTACAGCATGGATCCTAAGATTTACTCCATGCTGTCGCGGGCAACGCTACGAGCGAGAAGAGCACGGGCTTACCTCTGTCGAACTTGCTGACGCGGAGCACGCATTGGTCCGGCTGGCTGGCGCCAATGGAAGGATTGTCGCAGCGGCATGCTTACCATATGGGGCTCGCCGTCCGATCATACTGCCCCATAAAAGGGCACACGAACGATCATTTCCGCGATCGTTCGTCACAACCATGAGAGGATGTGCCACCAAAACGTGGAGGCCACCATCGGCGAGATTCGTCAAAAGTTTTGGCTGACTGAAACGTATGCAAGTTGCGGAAGGCACGACCGACACAACCGGAGATGGGCCCATTGCCGGAGGATCGGCTTGAGGCAAATGGATGGCCATTTAAGTTCACTGGCCTGGACTATTTCGGACCATTGCTTGTGTCGATTGGGCGCCGAACAGAGAAGAGGTGGGTGGCGCTATTCACCTGCCTAACTACGAGAGCCGTCCACTTGGAGATGGCTCATGGTTTGTGAACGGATTCATGCATCATCGCTATGAGAAACTTCATGTGCCGCCGTGGACCGGTGGTTAGGATAAGGAGCGATAATGGCAAGAACTTCGTGGGAGCCGATAAAGAGGCCAGACGATTCAGCGATGTATTTGACCCAGTGAAGATACAGGGCGAGTTGTCATCTAAATGAATCGAATGGATCTTCAACTGCCCATCAAACCCAGCTTAGTGAGGTGTCTGGGAAAGGATGGTCCAGTGTGTGAAGAAGGTTTTGGCGCGTACCATGAAGGAACTTGCACCCAAGGAGCATGTACTGGAGAACTTGCTGAATTCCCGCCCACTCACGCACAGTGGCGTATCGCTCGGATGATGAGAGATCGGTTCTGGAAACGATGGGTGCACGAGTACTTGCCCACACTTGTTCGCAGAGAAAAATGGAGCCAGAGTATTGAGCCCATGCGTCGAGGAGACCTGGTATACATCTGTGATTCGGCCATACCACGCAGGGAGCGCTGCCGTGTATCGTACGACTCGATTCGCGAGAAGATATAGACGCGATTAAAAAAGAGAACAGAACGAGGAAATGAATATAATGTAAAATAACTATGTTAAATATTAGTGTTAGAAGGATCTAATTATGTAAAAGAAAAGATAAAATCGATTGCTTTAATAGCGGCAGAGAGTCAAGATTACAGATAATAGGATAAAGTCTATTATAGTCAGAGCATAAAACTCTGTAAGGGTCATGCAACTCATAATTAGAAATACAATGATTTAAGATAAGGGGTATATAGTTTCTAGTGAATCTACTTGGAACCGAGAAGTTAAGCCGACTAAACAAGTCCGGATTCTCAACATCCCCACGAATAAGCTTACAAATAAAGACTTTTCCAAGCATAGTTGTGCGGTTAACTAGGGACGGTAAATTAATTAAAAGTAGTCTACTGGAATAAGGAGGTAATAAACGGTTTGCATCCCAATTTAGGCGCCGCAAGGCATAAGTTTTTTTGGACCGATTCAATGCAGTCCGAGTGGACTGCGTATTGTGAACTCCAAACAGGTGATCCGTACTCGAGAATCGGACGGACTAACGAAATAAATAAGGTTTTAGTCAAGTTAGGATCATCAAATTCATTAGACCACCTTTTTATAAAACCAAGCTCACACCTGGCCTTATTGCCAAGTCAGAAAATTTTAAATTTGTTTTTTTTGGTCCAGAAGAACACTAAGATCATCAACTCGTGGTATTCTGTCCAAAGAGCACCCACTTAGAGTGTAAGTCGTGCGTATTCGGTTGGCACGACAAAAGGTCATAACTTTACACTTGGAGCCATTTAAGTCTAATATGTTATCACGGCACCATATTTGAAATCGGTCTAGATCGGATAATTCAGCATAATTTAACATCGTCTGCGTACATAAGTACACGCGAATGTTTTATTATTAATGAGTCGTTAATGAATAAGGCAAAAGAAGCGGACCAAGATGGCTCCCTTGTGGGACACCTGATGTGACTCGGAGAATAGAAGATAAAGAATTTTTAAAGAGGACTTGTTGTGTCCTGCCATTCAGATAGCTTGAAATCCAATTTAGAAGATCAACAAGGAAACCTATAAGATCAAGTTTTCATATTAGAAGGTAATGATTAACAGAGTCAAATGCTTTACTAAAATCAGTGTAGATGACATCTGTTTGAAGATTATTTTGAAACCCTGTATTACGAAAGAAGTTAGCTCTAAGAAGTTAGTGGTTGTAGATCTCCGTGTCATAAAACCGTGTTGACACGGTGATATGATTGATCTACAAAGGTGCTGCAAATGAGGAGTGATAACATTTTCGAAAAGTTTTGGGATAGCCGACAATTTAGAGATTCCTCTGTAATTGCTTGCATCCAGTTTGCTGCCTTTTTTGTGAAGAGGAATCACAAAGGACTTCTTCCATATATGAGGGAATTGTGAAGATTCCAGAGATAAGGTAAACAGTTTCAGTAGAGAACACAAGGCTCCCGCACAGAATCTGAGCACACAGGCAGGGATTCCATCGGACCTGGCGAATAGACCGGTTTAACACCTGAAGATCGTTAAGCAGTGAGCTTTCGTTTATAGTGGGGCAAAATATTAGATTCGACTTAGATACCGCATAAAAGAATGGCTGTTTGGAATGAGGTAAAGTTGAATATGTTGTTTGAAAAAACTTGGCGAATAGATCGGCTATTGCCTGATCCGATGTAACCGTAGTGTTTTTCAAAAAATAGCGAGGAAGGGTAAGAAGGTAAACTTACAACGGTTTAAATAATTTTTGTAGCACTGAGCATTGAGCACGGTAAAGTTTAACCGAGCGCTTAAATATTTACAAAGGATGGACTGAGAACCGGTATGTTTAAATTTCATATAGAGTCTGGACTTTACATTTCTTAGGTTTATTAAACCAAGGAGGTTTAGAGATTGACGGATAGTGCATTGGAACACAAGAGTCAAAAAATGATTTAATTGCGGTATAAAACATATTAATCGCATCCGCCATTATGTTGCAGGAGTAAAGATCGGACCAATCAAAGCCAGCTATAAAATTGTTTAGCCTCCGAAATTTGCCTTGCGAAAACAGGGAATTCGCTTTGTTGACTTCTCTGAATTTACTTCTAGATCACGAAAAGCTTTTTTGGACTCAATTGTTTCCATGACTTTCATGATTTAAAAATTTGATCCAATCTGGCGTTAATGTCCAAGATTGCCTTCTCGAGAGTGGCAAGGTTCCTGTTAGAGTTGTATTGCAGGAACACTGTAGTTCTTTTCAGTTTTAGTTCTTGTTATGTCAGCATAGGAGACTCCATTTCTGACAGCTGACGACGACGCGTATTGTACATGGCGGATTTCATTATTTCTGTTAATGGTGTAGTTGGGTGGTCTAGGCCCTGGCTTTAATTTTTTACTCAATTCTATTCTGACTTTGCAGCCTTTAAAACTGGCAGGGTGATTCTCCATGCAATTTGCACATACGTGTTGATTGTTTAGGTGTGTCTCACATGATTTAGAACCGGTAGGATGCTCACCCGCACAATTCCCGCAAACTGGGCTTAAATGACAGCAATTGCGGGTGTGGCCAAAATGGCAAAAAAATTGTAACATTGTGCTATGTCCATGTTGTTCCTTCCAATACGGCTTACTTTTAGAGACTCGGCCACATTCGTAGTCGGCTTAAAATTTACAAAGAACAGATTTTGTCTAGTTTGTTCGATAATGGCTTCTTCGTCGTCATTTCCATCAGCCAAGATTTTATTCCAGCCAGGCTTCCTTGGGGAGTAGATGTTCAGCCTTCGTCTGTGAAGCAGCGCTCTATTTCTTCTCTTGGGACAGTTGAGTGTAGGTTCTTCACCACCAACCTATATGGTTTTTCCTCACCCAGTTGATGATGCCAAAACTGGCAATTCAGGGCAGTCAAGTTACGAACCACACTTCTGAATGACGTTGCATCTGCTGTGTAGATTCGAGAGATTCCTGATGTCGTGTTTTTCTTCAGAGATTACCTGGTTGAGGATGCTTTCTAGCTTGCTGATACTGTTAACATTAGGAACACATATTGGAGGAGGTTTTGGAGCTGCCGTTTGACACGGCTGGTCAGTCTTTGAGTTGTCAGCTCTAAATTCAATTGATTCCTGATCAGTATCCATATCTTCGGTAAGGCTTATTTCTTCAGCTAAACGGTTGTTGCTCAGACTAGTTGATGGGGAAGCTTGATTTGTTTTTCCTATAGACGCACGGGAAATGGTTTCTTAGCTTTTTTCAATAGTGTAGGGTCTTTCCGGAATCGGTAGGGCTCCGCTTCCTGCGTCTAGGAGGGGGGATGGTCCTGAAACGAGCACCCAAACGGGAAACGTCTGGTAAAGTAGTATAACCTGTCGAGAAACAGTTCTTGTCGGAGCAGTACTTGTCGAAGCTCCCACAGTGTACGTTGTTGTTGTTGAACAAGTAAGAGAAATGGTAACTGTATTAGTTACTGTTGAAGCAGAGCTGGTTTTACCAAGACTTCCTTGTGAAAGGCCAAAAGAAAAGAATTGCCTTGAGGCATCATGGCTCGTATCTCTGCTTGAGCTTTAGCTTTCAAAGCGAACGATTGTGCAGTACATACAGTTATACAAAGTATTTTGCATTTTTCGTCTTTGTGTTTTGTTTACTCTCCCTTTTGTGCGTTGTTCGCAGTGGTGTTTGGTGTTGTTTTTTGCATGCACATAGACTGCACTTTTCGCTCTCACTCTCTCTATCTCTTTCGTTCTCCCACAGAAAATCTAAATTTCTCAGCGTGCAGTCTGCTCTCGTACGGTTCTTTTAACAGCTCGCTTGAAAGTTTTGGTCATGTGTTTTCGTGCACAGAGGTCAGATTTTAGGTAAACATGGAAACCATAAATGTTGTCTGCTTTTATTAAAATTGTTGCCAGGTTATAAAACCTGAGCAGCAAAAAAGGACTTGTTGGCTATGTGATAGAATGGTGCATACTAAGTGCGCTGGTTTTAATGGCCGTACAAGTGATGACCTAGCAAAGGGTAAAAATTTAAATTACTGTTGTGATGCTTGCCTTGTGGTTGCGAACGAATGAAATCGTTTATGCGCCAAACTAAAGGTGGCTTGAAAGAACTGATCAACAGTTTTTGCGTAGCTAGAGATAGAAGCATTCAATTGTAACAGAACAACAATAATTACCAACAAAATGTTAGATTGTACTCAAACTATATATGTAAACAATAATGTAACAAAACTTTTTTTTTTTTTGTAAATTTTATTAATTGGATTTAAACAAGTTTACTGCTACCTATGTGTCAGCTTGACCAGGTTTTTACATAAAATTGTACAGCATAGGCATACCAATATATACATTACTTATACATTACTTTATAAATTAAGTTATTTTAATAATATTTAATTGATTTCTTTTCCATGAACAAATAATTATAATAATCTCGATGGGAGATCATGTGGGTGGAATCTTTTTAGACTTCTTTTTTTCGGGGGATGGATAAGCCTTCTCGCCAGGGTGTTGGGGTGGGAACGTAGTCGCCGCATATAAGTTCTAGTTCTAGTTCTCATGTCCAGGAGAGTTACATAGTGATCTAACTACTTTACTTTGAGCAACTCTTATTTTATTCAGATTAGTTCTGGCCGTAATTCCGTATATATGCAACGCATACTTCCAAATTGGGGTCAGGATGGATTTATACAGGCGAACTTTATTTGCCAATGAGAGTTTTTTTTCTCGGCGATAAGAGCCAGAATTTTTGCAGCCTTTGAAAGTACTGCTTGCTTGACTATGACGTATGCCTTTGAAACGTTAGTCCTCTGTACAAAATCACCCCGAGGTGTTTGTAGAAGGACTCGTGTCGAAGTGTGGAGCCGAGCATGAAATTCCAGAGCAGTTCAAAGGCCTTTTTGTGAATGTGACGCAAGCACATTTGCTGCAATTAAGGCCGATATTCCATTCCGTTGCCCACTTCTCGAAGGCCGTCACATATTCCTGTAGGCCCTGGTTGCATAACTTATGCATGTACTCCTGACCATTACCGCGGTGTCATCCGCGTAGGTTGCAATAAGAACTTAAACTTCTGTACAGCACCAGGAATCCGGCATATCAGAAGTATACAGCGAAAAGAGTCGGCGCTAAAACACTGCCTTGGAGTACGCCTGCTGAGATTGTAACGCGTAGACG
>NW_022611355.1:0-34214 GCF_004382195.2 Drosophila sechellia
ACTGAAAACCAACTAATCGTTGGTCACCTTCTGGAATCCAGTTCGCCTGGTAGTTTAAACCGAAAAATCTCTCATTTGGCTACAAAATGCGCATTTTTGTGCAAAATTTTGGATTTTCGATTTTAGATACCAGGCGATGATAATCAGTAGCGGGTGTCTACTGAAAACAACTATCGTTGGTCACCTTCTGGAATCTTGTTCGCCTGGTAATTTAAACCGAAAAATCTCCAATTTGGCATACAAAATGCGCATTTTTGTGCAAAATTTTGGATTTTCGATTTTAGATACCAGGCGATGATAATCAGTAGCGGTGTCTACTGAAAACCAACTTATCGTTGGTCACCTTCTGGAATTTGTTCGCCTGGTAATTTAAACCGAAAAATCTCTCAATTTGGCTACAAATGCGCATTTTTGTCAAATTTTTGGATCTTTGATTTAGAATACCAGGCGATGATAATCAGTAGCGGGTGTCTACTGAAAACCAACATCGTTGGTCACCTCTGGATTTGTTCGCTCTGGTATTTAAACCGAAAAATCTCTAATTTGGCTACAAAATGCGCATTTTTGTGCAAAATTTTTGGATCTTTCGATTTTAGATACCAGGCGATGATAATCAGTAGCGGTGTCTACTGAAAACCAACTTATCGTTGGTCACCTTCTGGAATTCTTGTTCGCCTGGTAATTTAAACCGAAAAATCTCTCAATTTGGCTACAAAATGCGCATTTTTGTGCAAAATTTTTGGATTTTCGATTTAGATACCAGGCGATGATAATCAGTAGCGGGTGTCTACTGAAAACCAACTTATCGTTGGTCACCTTCTGGAATTCTTGTTCGCCTGGTAATTTAAACCGAAAAATCTCTCAATTTGGCTATACAAAATGCGCATTTTTGTGCAAAATTTTTGGATCTTTCGATTTTAGATACCAGGCGATGATAATCAGTAGCGGGTGTCTACTGAAACCAACTAATTGATTCTGTTGGCTAATTTAAACCGAAAAATCTCTCAATTTGGCTACAAAATGCGCATTTTTGTGCAAAATTTTTGGATTTTCGATTTTAGATACCAGGCGATGATAATCAGTAGCGGTGTCTACTGAAACCAACTAATCGTTGGTCACCTTCTGGAATTCTGTTCGCCTGGTAATTTAAACCGAAAAATCTCCAATTTGGCTACAAAATCGCATTTTTGTGCAAAATTTTTGGATCTTTCGATTTTAGATACCAGGCGATGATAATCAGTAGTCGGTGTCTACTGAAAACCAACTAATCGTTGGTCACCTTCTGGAATCTGTTCGCCTGGTATTTAAACCGAAAAATCTCTCAATTTGGCTACAAAATGCGCATTTTTGTGCAAAATTTTTGGATTTTTCGATTTTAGATACCAGGCGATGATAATCAGTAGCGGGTGTCTACTGAAAACCAACTTATCGTTGGTCACCTTCTGGAATTCTTGTTCGCCTGGTAATTTAAACCGAAAAATCTCTCAATTTGGCATACAAAATGCGCATTTTTGTGCAAAATTTTTGGATCTTTCGATTTAGATACCAGGCGATGATAATCAGTAGCGGGTGTCTACTGAAAACCAACTATCGTTGGTCACCTTCTGGAATTCTTTCGCCTGGTATTTAAACCGAAAAATCTCTCAATTTGGCTACAAAATGCGCATTTTTGTGCAAAATTTTGGATTTTCGATTTTAGATACCAGGCGATGATAATCAGTAGCTGGTGTCTACTGAAAACCAACTAATCGTTGGTCACCTTCTGGAATTCGTTCGCCTGGTATTTAAACCGAAAAATCTCTCAAGTGCGCATTTTTGTGCAAAATTTTTGGATTTTCGATTTTAGATACCAGGCGATGATAATCAGTAGCGGGTGTCTACTGAAAACCAACTATCGTTGGTCACCTTCTGGAATTCTTGTTCGCCTGGTAATTTAAACCGAAAAATCTTCAATTTGGCTACAAAATGCGCATTTTTGTGCAAAATTTTTGGATTTTTCGATTTTAGATACCAGGCGATGATAATCAGTAGCGGTGTCTACTGAAAACCAACTATCGTTGGTCACCTTCTGGAATTCTTGTTCGCCTGGTATTTTAAACCGAAAAATCTCTCAATTTGGCTACAAAATGCGCATTTTTGTGCAAAATTTTTGGATTTTATTTAGATACCAGGCGATGATAATCAGTAGCGGTGTCTACTGAAAACCAACCTTTCGTTGTAATTTAACCGAAAAATCTCTCAATTTGGCTTACAAAATGCGCATTTTTGTGCAAAATTTTTGGATTTTTCGATTTTAGATACCAGGCGATGATAATCAGTAGCTGGTGTCTACTGAAAACCAACTAATCGTTGGTCACCTTCTGGAATTCTGTTCGCCTGGTAATTTAAACCGAAAAATCTCTCAATTTGGCATACAAAATGCGCATTTTTGTGCAAAATTTTTGGATTTTCGATTTTAGATACCAGGCGATGATAATCAGTAGCGGGTGTCTACTGAACACCAACTTATCGTTGGTAATTTAAACCGAAAAATCTCTCAATTTGGCCTACAAAATGCGCATTTTTGTGCAAAATTTTTGGATTTTCGATTTTAGATACCAGGCGATGATAATCAGTAGCTGGTGTCTACTGAAAACCAACTAATCGTTGGTCACCTTCTGGAATTCTTGTTCGCCTGGTAATTTAAACCGAAAAATCTCTCAATTTGGCCTACAAAATGCGCATTTTTGTGCAAAATTTTTGGATCTTTCGATTTTAGATACCAGGCGATGATAATCAGTAGCGGGTGTCTACTGAAAACCAACTAATCGTTGGTCACCTTCTGGAATTCCAGTTCGCCTGGTAGTTTAAACCGAAAAATCTCTCAATTTGGCTACAAAATGCGCATTTTTGTGCAAAATTTTTGGATTTTCGATTTTAGATACCAGGCGATGATAATCAGTAGCGGTGTCTACTGAAAACCAACTTCGTTGGTCACCTTCTGGAATTCTGTTCGCCTGGTAATTTAAACCGAAAAATCTCTCAATTTGGCTACAAAATGCGCATTTTTGTGCAAAATTTTTGGATTTTGATTTTAGATACCAGGCGATGATAATCAGTAGCGGTGTCTACTGAAAACCAACTAATCGTTGGTCACCTTCTGGAATTCCGTTCGCCTGGTATTTAAACCGAAAAATCTCTCAATTTGGCTACAAAATGCGCATTTTTGTGCAAAATTTTTGGATTTTTCGATTTTAGATACCAGGCGATGATAATCAGTAGCGGTGTCTACTGAAAACCAACTAATCGTTGGTCACCTTCTGGAATTCTTGTTCGCCTGGTAATTTAAACCGAAAAATCTCTCAATTTGGCATACAAAATGCGCATTTTTGTGCAAAATTTTTGGATTCTTTCGATTTTAGATACCAGGCGATGATAATCAGTAGCGGGTGTCTACTGAAAACCAACTTATCGTTGGTCACCTTCTGGAATTCTTGTTCGCCTGGTAATTTAAACCGAAAAATCTCTCAATTTGGCATACAAAATGCGCATTTTTGTGCAAAATTTTTGAATCTTTCGATTTTAGATACCAGGCGATGATAATCAGTAGCGGTGTCTACTGAAAACCAACTATCGTTGGTCACCTTCTGGAATTCCGTTCGCCTGGTATTTAAACCGAAAAATCTCTCAATTTGGCTACAAAATGCGCATTTTTGTGCAAAATTTTTGGATTTTTCGATTTTAGATACCAGGCGATGATAATCAGTAGCGGTGTCTACTGAAAACCAACTATCGTTGGTCACCTTCTGGAATTCTTGTTCGCCTGGTAATTTAAACCGAAAAATCTCTCAATTTGGCATACCAAAAGCGCATTTTTGTGCAAAATTTTTGGATCTTTCGATTTTAGATACCAGGCGATGATAATCAGTAGCGGTGTCTACTGAAAACCAACTATCGTTGGTCACCTTCTGGAATTCGTTCGCCTGGTATTTAAACCGAAAAATCTCTCAATTTGGCTACAAAATGCGCATTTTTGTGCAAAATTTTTGGATTTTTGATTTTAGATACCAGGCGATGATAATCAGTAGCGGGTGTCTACTGAAAACCAACTAATCGTTGGTCACCTTCTGGAATTCGTTCGCCTGGTATTTAAACCGAAAAATCTCTCAATTTGGCTACAAAATGCGCATTTTTGTGCAAAATTTTTGGATTTTCGATTTTAGATACCAGGCGATGATAATCAGTAGCGGGTGTCTACTGAAAACCAACTTATCGTTGGTCACCTTCTGGAATTCTTGTTCGCCTGGTAATTTAAACCGAAAAATCTCTCAATTTGGCTACAAAATGCGCATTTTTGTGCAAAATTTTTGGATTTTCGATTTTAGATACCAGGCGATGATAATCAGTAGCGGGTGTCTACTGAAAACCAACTTATCGTTGGTCACCTTCTGGAATTCTGTTCGCCTGGTAATTTAAACCGAAAAATCTCTCAATTTGGCATACAAAATGCGCATTTTTGTGCAAAATTTTTGGATCTTTCGATTTTAGATACCAGGCGATGATAATCAGTAGCGGGTGTCTACTGAACAACCAGACTTAATTCGTTCGCGTAATTTAAACCGAAAAATCTCTCAATTTGGCTACAAAATGCGCATTTTTGTGCAAAATTTTTGGATTTTCGATTTTAGATACCAGGCGATGATAATCAGTAGCGGTGTCTACTGAAAACCAACTATCGTTGGTCACCTTCTGGAATTCTTGTTCGCCTGGTAATTTAAACCGAAAAATCTCTCAATTTGGCTACAAAATGCGCATTTTTGTGCAAAATTTTTGGATCTTTCGATTTTAGATACCAGGCGATGATAATCAGTAGCGGGTGTCTACTGAAAACCAACTAATCGTTGGTCACCTTCTGGAATTCCTTGTTCGCCTGGTAATTTAAACCGAAAAATCTCTCAATTTGGCTACAAAATGCGCATTTTTGTGCAAAATTTTTGGATTTTTCGATTTTAGATACCAGGCGATGATAATCAGTAGCGGTGTCTACTGAAAACCAACTTATCGTTGGTCACCTCTGGAATTCTTGTTCGCCTGGTAATTTAAACCGAAAAATCTCTCAATTTGGCATACAAAATGCGCATTTTTGTGCAAAATTTTTGGATTTTTCGATTTTAGATACCAGGCGATGATAATCAGTAGCGGTGTCTACTGAAAACCAACTAATCGTTGGTCACCTTCTGGAATTCCTTTCGCCTGGTAATTTAAACCGAAAAATCTCTCAATTTGGCTACAAAATGCGCATTTTTGTGCAAAATTTTTGGATCTTTCGATTTTAGATACCAGGCGATGATAATCAGTAGCGGTGTCTACTGAAAACCAACTATCGTTGGTCACCTTCTGGAATTCAGTTCGCCTGGTATTTAAACCGAAAAATCTCTCAAATGCGCATTTTTGTGCAAAATTTTTGGATTTTCGATTTTAGATACCAGGCGATGATAATCAGTAGCGGGTGTCTACTGAAAACCAACTAATCGTTGGTCACCTTCTGGAATTCTTGTTCGCCTGGTATTTAAACCGAAAAATCCTCAATTTGGCTACAAAATGCGCATTTTTGTGCAAAATTTTTGGATCTTTCGATTTTAGATACCAGGCGATGATAATCAGTAGCGGTGTCTACTGAAAACCAACTTATCGTTGGTCACCTTCTGGAATTCTTGTTCGCCTGGTAATTTAAACCGAAAAATCTCTCAATTTGGCTACAAAATGCGCATTTTTGTGCAAAATTTTTGGATTTTTATTTTAGATACCAGGCGATGATAATCAGTAGCGGGTGTCTACTGAAAACCGGGAACTTATTCGTTCTGGTAATTTAAACCGAAAAACTCTCAATTTGGCTACAAAATGCGCATTTTTGTGCAAAATTTTTGGATTTTCGATTTTAGATACCAGGCGATGATAATCAGTAGCGGTGTCTACTGAAAACCAACTTCGTTGGTCACCTTCTGGAATTCTTGTTCGCCTGGTAATTTAAACCGAAAAATCTCTCAATTTGGCATACAAAATGCGCATTTTTGTGCAAAATTTTTGGATCTTTCGATTTTAGATACCAGGCGATGATAATCAGTAGCGGTGTCTACTGAAACATAACGTTGCACCTAATTCATTCGTTGTAATTTAAACCGAAAAATCTCTCAATTTGGCTACAAAATGCGCATTTTTGTGCAAAATTTTTGGATTTTCGATTTTAGATACCAGGCGATGATAATCAGTAGCGGTGTCTACTGAAAACCAACTAATCGTTGGTCACCTTGGAATTCTGTTCGCCTGGTAATTTAAACCGAAAAATCTCTCAATTTGGCATACAAAATGCGCATTTTTGTGCAAAATTTTTGGATCTTTCGATTTTAGATACCAGGCGATGATAATCAGTAGCGGGTGTCTACTGAAAACCAACTATCGTTGGTCACCTTCTGGAATTCGTTCGCCTGGTATTTAAACCGAAAAATCTCTCAATTTGGCTTACAAAATGCGCAATTTTGTGCAAAATTTTTGATCTTTCGATTTTAGATACCAGGCGATGATAATCAGTAGCGGGTGTCTACTGAAAACCAACTAATCGTTGGTCACCTCTGGAATTCTTGTTCGCCTGGTAATTTAAACCGAAAAATCTCTCAATTTGGCATACAAAATGCGCATTTTTGTGCAAAATTTTTGGATCTTTGATTTTAGATACCAGGCGATGATAATCAGTAGCGGGTGTCTACTGAAAACCAACTATCGTTGGTCACCTTCTGGAATTCTTGTTCGCCTGGTAATTTAAACCGAAAAATCTCTCAATTTGGCATACAAATGCGCATTTTTGTGCAAAATTTTTGGATTTTTCGATTTTAGATACCAGGCGATGATAATCAGTAGCTGGTGTCTACTGAAAACCAACTAATCGTTGGTCACCTTCTGGAATTCTTGTTCGCCTGGTAATTTAAACCGAAAAATCTCTCAATTTGGCTACAAATGCGCATTTTTGTGCAAAATTTTTGGATTTTCGATTTTAGATACCAGGCGATGATAATCAGTAGCGGTGTCTACTGAAAACCAACTTATCGTTGGTCACCTTCTGGAATTCTTGTTCGCCTGGTAATTTAAACCGAAAAATCTCTCAATTTGGCTACAAAATGCGCATTTTTGTGCAAAATTTTTGGATTTTCGATTTTAGATACCAGGCGATGATAATCAGTAGCGGTGTCTACTGAAAACAAACACCTTCTGGAATTCGTTCGCCTGGTAATTTAAACCGAAAAATCTCTCAATTTGGCTACAAAATGCGCATTTTTGTGAAAATTTTTGGATTTTCGATTTTAGATACCAGGCGATGATAATCAGTAGCGGTGTCTACTGAAAACCAACTATCGTTGGTCACCTTCTGGAATTCTGTTCGCCTGGTAATTTAAACCGAAAAATCTCTCAATTTGGCTACAAAATGCGCATTTTTGTGCAAAATTTTTGGATCTTTCGATTTTAGATACCAGGCGATGATAATCAGTAGCGGGTGTCTACTGAAAACCAACTAATCGTTGGTCACCTTCTGGAATTCCTTGTTCGCCTGGTATTTAAACCGAAAAATCTCTCAATTTGGCATACAAAATGCGCATTTTTGTGCAAAATTTTTGGATTTTCGATTTTAGATACCAGGCGATGATAATCAGTAGCGGTGTCTACTGAAAACCAACTATCGTTGGTCACCTTCTGGAATTCTTGTTCGCCTGGTATTTAAACCGAAAAATCTCTCAATTTGGCATACAAAATGCGCATTTTTGTGCAAAATTTTTGGATCTTTCGATTTTAGATACCAGGCGATGATAATCAGTAGCGGTGTCTACTGAAAACCAACTAATCGTTGTAATTTAAAACCGAAAAATCTCTCAATTTGGCTTACAAAATGCGCATTTTTGTGCAAAATTTTTGGATTTTTCGATTTTAGATACCAGGCGATGATAATCAGTAGCGGTGTCTACTGAAAACCAACTATCGTTGGTCACCTTCTGGAATTCTGTTCGCCTGGTAATTTAAACCGAAAAATCTCTCAATTTGGCTACAAAATGCGCATTTTTGTGCAAAATTTTTGGATCTTTTCGATTTTAGATACCAGGCGATGATAATCAGTAGCGGTGTCTACTGAAAACCAACTAATCGTTGGTCACCTTCTGGAATTTCGTTCGCCTGGTATTTAAACCGAAAAATCTCTCAATTTGGCTACAAAATGCGCATTTTTGTGCAAAATTTTTGGATTTTCGATTTTAGATACCAGGCGATGATAATCAGTAGCGGGTGTCTACTGAAAACCAACTAATCGTTGGTCACCTTCTGGAATTCTTGTTCGCCTGGTAATTTAAACCGAAAAATCTCTCAATTTGGCATACAAAATGCGCATTTTTGTGCAAAATTTTTGGATCTTTCGATTTTAGATACCAGGCGATGATAATCAGTAGCGGTGTCTACTGAAAACCAACTATCGTTGGTCACCTTCTGGAATTCTTGTTCGCCTGGTAATTTAAACCGAAAAACTCTCAATTTGGCTACAAAATGCGCATTTTTGTGCAAAATTTTTGGATTTTTCGATTTTAGATACCAGGCGATGATAATCAGTAGCGGTGTCTACTGAAAACCAACTAATCGTTGGTCACCTTCTGGAATTCTTGTTCGCCTGGTAATTTAAACCGAAAAATCTCTCAATTTGGCATACAAAATGCGCATTTTTGTGCAAAATTTTTGGATCTTTCGATTTTAGATACCAGGCGATGATAATCAGTAGCGGTGTCTACTGAAAACCAACTATCGTTGGTCACCTTCTGGAATTCTTGTTCGCCTGGTAATTTAAACCGAAAAATCTCTCAATTTGGCATACAAAATGCGCATTTTTGTGCAAAATTTTTGGATCTTTCGATTTTAGATACCAGGCGATGATAATCAGTAGCGGGTGTCTACTGAAAACCAACTTATCGTTGGTCACCTTCTGGAATTCTTGTTCGCCTGGTAATTTAAACCGAAAAATCTCTCAATTTGGCAACAAAATGCGCATTTTTGTGCAAAATTTTTGGATTTTCGATTTTAGATACCAGGCGATGATAATCAGTAGCTGGTGTCTACTGAAAACCAACTAATCGTTGGAATTCTTGTTCGCCTGGTAATTTAAACCCAAAAATCTCTCAATTTGGCATACAAAATGCGCATTTTTGTGCAAAATTTTTGGATCTTTCGATTTTAGATACCAGGCGATGATAATCAGTAGCGGGTGTCTACTGAAAACCAACTTATCGTTGGTCACCTTCTGGAATTCTTGTTCGCCTGGTAATTTAAACCAAAAAATCTCTCAATTTGGCTACAAAATGCGCATTTTTGTGCAAAATTTTTGGATCTTTCGATTTTAGATACCAGGCGATGATAATCAGTAGCGGGTGTCTACTGAAAACCAACTATCGTTGGTCACCTTCTGGAATTCTTGTTCGCCTGGTAATTTAAACCCAAAAATCTCTCAATTTGGCATACAAAATGCGCATTTTTGTGCAAAATTTTTGGATCTTTCGATTTTAGATACCAGGCGATGATAATCAGTAGCGGTGTCTACGAAACCAACTATCGTTGCAAACTTATTCGCTGGTAATTTAAACCGAAAAATCTCTCAATTTGGCTACAAAATGCGCATTTTTGTGCAAAATTTTTGGATTTTCGATTTTAGATACCAGGCGATGATAATCAGTAGCGGTGTCTACTGAAAACCAACTAATCGTTGGTCACCTTCTGGAATTCGTTCGCCTGGTAATTTAAACCGAAAAATCTCTCAATTTGGCTACAAAATGCGCATTTTTGTGCAAAATTTTTGGATTTTCGATTTTAGATACCAGGCGATGATAATCAGTAGCGGTGTCTACTGAAAACCAACTATCGTTGGTCACCTTCTGGAATTCTTGTTCGCCTGGTAATTTAAACCGAAAAATCTCTCAATTTGGCATACAAAATGCGCATTTTTGTGCAAAATTTTTGGATCTTTCGATTTTAGATACCAGGCGATGATAATCAGTAGCGGGTGTCTACTGAAAACCAACTATCGTTGGTCACCTTCTGGAATTCTTGTTCGCCTGGTATTTAAACCGAAAAATCTCTCAATTTGGCATACAAAATGCGCATTTTTGTGCAAAATTTTTGGATTTTCGATTTTAGATACCAGGCGATGATAATCAGTAGCGGTGTCTACTGAAAACCAACTATCGTTGGTCACCTCTGGAATTCTTGTTCGCCTGGTAATTTAAACCGAAAAATCTCTCAATTTGGCATACAAAATGCGCATTTTTGTGCAAAATTTTTGGATTTTCGATTTTAGATACCAGGCGATGATAATCAGTAGCGGTGTCTACTGAAAACCAACTAATCGTTGGTCACCTTCTGGAATTCTGTTCGCCTGGTAATTTAAACCGAAAAATCTCTCAATTTGGCATACAAAATGCGCATTTTTGTGCAAAATTTTTGGATCTTTCGATTTTAGATACCAGGCGATGATAATCAGTAGCGGTGTCTACTGAAAACCAACTATCGTTGGTCACCTTCTGGAATTCTTGTTCGCCTGGTAATTTAAACCGAAAAATCTCTCAATTTGGCATACAAAATGCGCATTTTTGTGCAAAATTTTTGGATCTTTCGATTTTAGATACCAGGCGATGATAATCAGTAGCGGTGTCTACTGAAAACCAACTATCGTTGGTCATTTAAATCGCGCAAAATCTCTCAATTTGGCTACAAAATGCGCATTTTTGTGCAAAATTTTTGGATTTTCGATTTTAGATACCAGGCGATGATAATCAGTAGCGGTGTCTACTGAAAACCAACTAATCGTTGGTCACCTTCTGGAATTCGTTCGCCTGGTATTTAAACCGAAAAATCTCTCAATTTGGCTACAAAATGCGCATTTTTGTGCAAAATTTTTGGATTTTCGATTTTAGATACCAGGCGATGATAATCAGTAGCGGTGTCTACTGAAAACCAACTAATCGTTGGTCACCTTCTGGAATTCTTGTTCGCCTGGTAATTTAAACCGAAAAATCTCTCAATTTGGCATACAAAATGCGCATTTTTGTGCAAAATTTTTGGATCTTTCGATTTTAGATACCAGGCGATGATAATCAGTAGCGGTGTCTACTGAAAACCAACTATCGTTGGTCACCTTCTGGAATTCTTGTTCGCCTGGTAATTTAAACCGAAAAATCTCTCAATTTGGCATACAAAATGCGCATTTTTGTGCAAAATTTTGGATTTTCGATTTTAGATACCAGGCGATGATAATCAGTAGCGGTGTCTACTGAAAACCAACTAATCGTTGGTCACCTTCTGGAATTCCTGTTCGCCTGGTAATTTAAACCGAAAAATCTCTCAATTTGGCATACAAAATGCGCATTTTTGTGCAAAATTTTTGGATTTTCGATTTTAGATACCAGGCGATGATAATCAGTAGCTGGTGTCTACTGAAAACCAACTAATCGTTGGTCACCTTCTGGAATTCTTGTTCGCCTGGTAATTTAAACCGAAAAATCTCTCAATTTGGCATACAAAATGCGCATTTTTGTGCAAAATTTTTGGATCTTTCGATTTTAGATACCAGGCGATGATAATCAGTAGCGGGTGTCTACTGAAAACCAACTTATCGTTGGTCACCTTCTGGAATTCTTGTTCGCCTGGTAATTTAAACCGAAAAATCTCTCAATTTGGCATACAAAATGCGCATTTTTGTGCAAAATTTTTGGATCTTTCGATTTTAGATACCAGGCGATGATAATCAGTAGCGGGTGTCTACTGAAAACCAACTTATCGTTGGTCACCTTCTGGAATTCTTGTTCGCCTGGTAATTTAAACCGAAAAATCTCTCAATTTGGCATACAAAATGCGCATTTTTGTGCAAAATTTTTGGATTTTCGATTTTAGATACCAGGCGATGATAATCAGTAGCGGTGTCTACTGAAAACCAACTAATCGTTGGTCACCTTCTGGAATTCTTGTTCGCCTGGTAATTTAAAAATCTCTCAATTTGACCTACAAAATGCGCATTTTTGTGCAAAATTTTTGGATTTTCGATTTTAGATACCAGGCGATGATAATCAGTAGCGGGTGTCTACTGAAAACCAACTTATCGTTGGTCACCTTCTGGAATTCTTGTTCGCCTGGTAATTTAAACCGAAAAATCTCTCAATTTGGCATACAAAATGCGCATTTTTGTGCAAAATTTTTGGATCTTTCGATTTTAGATACCAGGCGATGATAATCAGTAGCGGGTGTCTACTGAAAACCAACTATCGTTGGTCACCTTCTGGAATTCGTTCGCCTGGTATTTAAACCGAAAAATCTCTCAATTTGGCATACAAAATGCGCATTTTTGTGCAAAATTTTTGGATTTTCGATTTTAGATACCAGGCGATGATAATCAGTAGCGGGTGTCTACTGAAAACCAACTATCGTTGGTCACCTTCTGGAATTCTTGTTCGCCTGGTAATTTAAACCGAAAAATCTCTCAATTTGGCATACAAAATGCGCATTTTTGTGCAAAATTTTTGGATTTTCGATTTTAGATACCAGGCGATGATAATCAGTAGCGGTGTCTACTGAAAACCAACTAATCGTTGGTCACCTTCTGGAATTCTTGTTCGCCTGGTAATTTAAAAATCTCTCAATTTGGCTACAAAATGCGCATTTTTGTGCAAAATTTTTGGATTTTTCGATTTTAGATACCAGGCGATGATAATCAGTAGCGGTGTCTACTGAAAACCAACTAATCGTTGGTCACCTTCTGGAATTCCTTGTTCGCCTGGTATTTAAACCGAAAAATCTCTCAATTTGGCTACAAAATGCGCATTTTTGTGCAAAATTTTTGGATTTTCGATTTTAGATACCAGGCGATGATAATCAGTAGCGGGTGTCTACTGAAAACCAACTTAATCGTTGGTCACCTTCTGGAATTCTTGTTCGCCTGGTATTTAAACCGAAAAATCTCTCAATTTGGCATACAAAATGCGCATTTTTGTGCAAAATTTTTGGATCTTTCGATTTTAGATACCAGGCGATGATAATCAGTAGCGGGTGTCTACTGAAAACCAACTTATCGTTGGTCACCTTCTGGAATTCCGTTCGCCTGGTATTTAAACCGAAAAATCTCTCAATTTGGCTACAAAATGCGCATTTTTGTGCAAAATTTTTGGATTTTCGATTTTAGATACCAGGCGATGATAATCAGTAGCGGTGTCTACTGAAAACCAACTATCGTTGGTCACCTTCTGGAATTCTTGTTCGCCTGGTAATTTAAACCGAAAAATCTCTCAATTTGGCATCAAAATGCGCATTTTTTGCAAAATTTTGGATTTTCGATTTTAGATACCAGGCGATGATAATCAGTAGCGGGTGTCTACTGAAAACCAACTAATCGTTGGTCACCTTCTGGAATTCTTGTTCGCCTGGTAATTTAAAAATCTCTCAATTTGGCTACAAAATGCGCATTTTTGTGCAAAATTTTTGGATTTTTCGATTTTAGATACCAGGCGATGATAATCAGTAGCGGGTGTCTACTGAAAACCAACTTATCGTTGGTCACCTTCTGGAATTCTTGTTCGCCTGGTAATTTAAACCGAAAAATCTCTCAATTTGGCTACAAAATGCGCATTTTTGTGCAAAATTTTTGGATCTTTCGATTTTAGATACCAGGCGATGATAATCAGTAGCGGGTGTCTACTGAAAACCAACTATCGTTGGTCACCTTCTGGAATTCCTTGTTCGCCTGGTATTTAAACCGAAAAATCTCTCAATTTGGCTACAAAATGCGCATTTCTGTGCAAAATTTTTGGATTTTTCGATTTTAGATACCAGGCGATGATAATCAGTAGCGGTGTCTACTGAAAACCAACTAATCGTTTGGTAATTTAAACCGAAAAATCTCTCAATTTGGCTACAAAATGCGCATTTTTGTGCAAAATTTTTGGATTTTTCGATTTTAGATACCAGGCGATGATAATCAGTAGCGGTGTCTACTGAAAACCAACTAATCGTTGGTCACCTTCTGGAATTCCAGTTCGCCTGGTAGTTTAAACCGAAAAATCTCTCAATTTGGCTACAAAATGCGCATTTTTGTGCAAAATTTTTGGATTTTCGATTTTAGATACCAGGCGATGATAATCAGTAGCGGTGTCTACTGAAAACCAACTAATCGTTGGTCACCTTCTGGAATTCTTGTTCGCCTGGTAATTTAAACCGAAAAATCTCTCAATTTGGCATACAAAATGCGCATTTTTGTGCAAAATTTTTGGATCTTTCGATTTTAGATACCAGGCGATGATAATCAGTAGCGGGTGTCTACTGAAAACCAACTTATCGTTGGTCACCTTCTGGAATTCTTGTTCGCCTGGTATTTAAACCGAAAAATCTTCAATTTGGCTACAAAATGCGCATTTTTGTGCAAAATTTTTGGATTTTTCGATTTTAGATACCAGGCGATGATAATCAGTAGCGGTGTCTACTGAAAACCAACTATCGTTGGTCACCTTCTGGAATTCTTGTTCGCCTGGTAATTTAAACCGAAAAATCTCTCAATTTGGCAACAAAATGCGCATTTTTGTGCAAAATTTTGGATTTTCGATTTTAGATACCAGGCGATGATAATCAGTAGCGGTGTCTACTGAAAACCAACTATCGTTGGTCACCTTCTGGAATTCTTGTTCGCCTGGTAATTTAAACCGAAAAATCTCTCAATTTGGCATACAAAATGCGCATTTTTGTGCAAAATTTTTGGACTTTTCGATTTTAGATACCAGGCGATGATAATCAGTAGCTGGTGTCTACTGAAAACCAACTAATCGTTGGTCACCTTCTGGAATTCTTGTTCGCCTGGTAATTTAAACCGAAAAATCTCTCAATTTGGCTACAAAATGCGCATTTTTGTGCAAAATTTTTGGATCTTTCGATTTTAGATACCAGGCGATGATAATCAGTAGCGGGTGTCTACTGAAAACCAACTAATCGTTGGTCACCTTCTGGAATTCCAGTTCGCCTGGTAGTTTAAACCGAAAAATCTCTCAATTTGGCTACAAAATGCGCATTTTTGTGCAAAATTTTTGGATTTTTCGATTTTAGATACCAGGCGATGATAATCATTAGCTGGTGTCTACTGAAAACCAACTAATCGTTGGTCACCTTCTGGAATTCTTGTTCGCCTGGTAATTTAAACCGAAAAATCTCTCAATTTGGCATACAAAATGCGCATTTTTGTGCAAAATTTTTGGATTTTACGATTTTAGATACCAGGCGATGATAATCAGTAGCGGTGTCTACTGAAAACCAACTATCGTTGGTCACCTTCTGGAATTCTTGTTCGCCTGGTAATTTAAACCGAAAAATCTCTCAATTTGGCTACAAAATGCGCATTTTTGTGCAAAATTTTTGGATCTTTCGATTTTAGATACCAGGCGATGATAATCAGTAGCGGGTGTCTACTGAAAACCAACTATCGTTGGTCACCTTCTGGAATTCTGTTCGCCTGGTAATTTAAACCGAAAAATCTCTCAATTTGGCTACAAAATGCGCATTTTTGTGCAAAATTTTTGGATTTTTCGATTTTAGATACCAGGCGATGATAATCAGTAGCGGGTGTCTACTGAAAACCAACTATCGTTGGTCACCTTCTGGAATTCCGTTCGCCTGGTATTTAAACCGAAAAATCTCTCAATTTGGCTACAAAATGCGCATTTTTGTGCAAAATTTTTGGATTTTCGATTTTAGATACCAGGCGATGATAATCAGTAGCGGGTGTCTACTGAAAACCAACTATCGTTGGTCACCTTCTGGAATTCCTTCGCCTGGTAATTTAAACCGAAAAATCTCTCAATTTGGCTACAAAATGCGCATTTTTGTGCAAAATTTTTGGATTTTCGATTTTAGATACCAGGCGATGATAATCAGTAGCGGTGTCTACTGAAAACCAACTAATCGTTGGTCACCTCTGGAATTCCGTTCGCCTGGTATTTAAACCGAAAAATCTCTCAAATGCGCATTTTTGTGCAAAATTTTTGGATTTTCGATTTTAGATACCAGGCGATGATAATCAGTAGCGGGTGTCTACTGAAAACCAACTAATCGTTGGTCACCTTCTGGAATTCCTTGTTCGCCTGGTATTTAAACCGAAAAATCTCTCAATTTGGCTACAAAATGCGCATTTTTGTGCAAAATTTTTGGATTTTCGATTTTAGATACCAGGCGATGATAATCAGTAGCGGTGTCTACTGAAAACCAACTATCGTTGGTCACCTTCTGGAATTCCTTGTTCGCCTGGTAATTTAAACCGAAAAATCTCTCAATTTGGCTACAAAATGCGCATTTTTGTGCAAAATTTTTTGATAATCAGTAGCGGGTGTCTACTGAAAACCAACTATCGTTGGTCACCTTCTGGAATTCGTTCGCCTGGTATTTAAACCGAAAAATCTCTCAATTTGGCTACAAAATGCGCATTTTTGTGCAAAATTTTTGGATTTTCGATTTTAGATACCAGGCGATGATAATCAGTAGCGGGTGTCTACTGAAAACCAACTAATCGTTGGTCACCTTCTGGAATTCCTTTCGCCTGGTAATTTAAACCGAAAAATCTCTCAATTTGGCTACAAAATGCGCATTTTTGTGCAAAATTTTTGGATTTTCGATTTTAGATACCAGGCGATGATAATCAGTAGCGGTGTCTACTGAAAACCAACTATCGTTGGTCACCTTCTGGAATTCCGTTCGCCTGGTATTTAAACCGAAAAATCTCTCAAAGTGCGCATTTTTGTGCAAAATTTTTGGATTTTTCGATTTTAGATACCAGGCGATGATAATCAGTAGCGGGTGTCTACTGAAAACCAACTAATCGTTGGTCACCTTCTGGAATTCTTGTTCGCCTGGTAGTTTAAACCGAAAAATCTCTCAATTTGGCTTACAAAATGCGCATTTTTGTGCAAAATTTTTGGATCTTTCGATTTTAGATACCAGGCGATGATAATCAGTAGCGGTGTCTACTGAAACCAACTATCGTTGGTCACCTTCTGGAATTCCATTTCGCCTGGTAGTTTAAACCGAAAAATCTCTCAATTTGGCTACAAAATGCGCATTTTTGTGCAAAATTTTTGGATTTTCGATTTTAGATACCAGGCGATGATAATCAGTAGCAGGTGTCTACTGAACACCAACTTATCGTTGGTAATTTAAACCGAAAAATCTCTCAATTTGGCCTACAAAATGCGCATTTTTGTGCAAAATTTTTGGATTTTTCGATTTTAGATACCAGGCGATGATAATCAGTAGCTGGTGTCTACTGAAAACCAACTAATCGTTGGTCACCTTCTGGAATTCTAGTTCGCCTGGTAATTTAAACCGAAAAATCTCTCAATTTGGCATACAAAATGCGCATTTTTGTGCAAAATTTTTGGATCTTTCGATTTTAGATACCAGGCGATGATAATCAGTAGCGGGTGTCTACTGAAAACCAACTATCGTTGGTCACCTTCTGGAATTCTGTTCGCCTGGTAATTTAAACCGAAAAATCTCTCAATTTGGCTACAAAATGCGCATTTTTGTGCAAAATTTTTGGATCTTTCGATTTTAGATACCAGGCGATGATAATCAGTAGCGGGTGTCTACTGAAAACCAACTAATCGTTGGTCACCTTCTGGAATTCTTGTTCGCCTGGTAATTTAAACCGAAAAATCTCTCAATTTGGCATACAAAATGCGCATTTTTGTGCAAAATTTTTGGATTTTGATTTTAGATACCAGGCGATGATAATCAGTAGCGGTGTCTACTGAAAACCAACTATCGTTGGTCACCTTCTGGAATTCTTGTTCGCCTGGTAATTTAAACCGAAAAATCTCTCAATTTGGCATACAAAATGCGCATTTTTGTGCAAAATTTTTGGATTTTCGATTTTAGATACCAGGCGATGATAATCAGTAGCTGGTGTCTACTGAAAACCAACTAATCGTTGGTCACCTTCTGGAATTCTTGTTCGCCTGGTAATTTAAACCGAAAAATCTCTCAATTTGGCTACAAAATGCGCATTTTTGTGCAAAATTTTTGGATTTTCGATTTTAGATACCAGGCGATGATAATCAGTAGCGGGTGTCTACTGAAAACCAACTAATCGTTGGTCACCTTCTGGAATTCCATTTCGCCTGGTAGTTTAAACCGAAAAATCTCTCAATTTGGCTACAAAATGCGCATTTTTGTGCAAAATTTTGGATTTTCGATTTTAGATACCAGGCGATGATAATCAGTAGCGGTGTCTACTGAAAACCAACTATCGTTGGTCACCTTCTGGAATTCCAGTTCGCCTGGTAGTTTAAACCGAAAAATCTCTCAAAGTGCGCATTTTTGTGAAAAAAATTTTTGGATTTTTCGATTTTAGATACCAGGCGATGATAATCAGTAGCGGGTGTCTACTGAAAACCAACTAATCGTTGGTCACCTCCTGGAATTCCTTGTGCCTGGTATTTAAACCGAAAAATCTCTCAATTTGGCTACAAAATGCGCATTTTTGTGCAAAATTTTTGGATCTTTCGATTTTAGATACCAGGCGATGATAATCAGTAGCGGGTGTCTACTGAAAACCAACTAATCGTTGGTCACCTTCTGGAATTCTTGTTCGCCTGGTAATTTAAACCGAAAAATCTCTCAATTTGGCCTACAAAATGCGCATTTTTGTGCAAAATTTTTGGATCTTTCGATTTTAGATACCAGGCGATGATAATCAGTAGCGGTGTCTACTGAACAACAACTTATCGTTCGTATTTAAAACCGAAAAATCTCTCAATTTGGCATACAAATGCGCATTTTTGTGCAAAATTTTTGGATTTTCGATTTTAGATACCAGGCGATGATAATCAGTAGCGGGTGTCTACTGAAAACCAACTATCGTTGGTCACCTTCTGGAATTCCTAGTTCGCCTGGTAATTTAAACCGAAAATCTCTCAATTTGGCTACAAAATGCGCATTTTTGTGCAAAATTTTTGGATCTTTCGATTTTAGATACCAGGCGATGATAATCAGTAGCGGGTGTCTACTGAAAACCAACTAATCGTTGGTCACCTTCTGGAATTCTTGTTCGCCTGGTAATTTAAACCGAAAAATTCTCAATTTGGCATACAAAATGCGCATTTTTGTGCAAAATTTTTGGATTTTTCGATTTTAGATACCAGGCGATGATAATCAGTAGCGGTGTCTACTGAAAACAACTAATCGTTGGTCACCTTCTGGAATTCTTTCGCCTGGTATTTAAACCGAAAAATCTCTCAATTTGGCATACAAAATGCGCATTTTTGTGCAAAATTTTTGGATCTTTCGATTTTAGATACCAGGCGATGATAATCAGTAGCGGGTGTCTACTGAAAACCACTACTACTTAATTCGTTGCGTAATTTAAACCGAAAAATCTCTCAATTTGGCTACAAATGCGCATTTTTGTGCAAAATTTTTGGATTTTCGATTTTAGATACCAGGCGATGATAATCAGTAGCGGGTGTCTACTGAAAACCAACTATCGTTGGTCACCTTTGGAATTCCTGTTCGCCTGGTAATTTAAACCGAAAAATCTCTCAATTTGGCTACAAAATGCGCATTTTTGTGCAAAATTTTTGGATCTTTCGATTTTAGATACCAGGCGATGATAATCAGTAGCGGGTGTCTACTGAAAACCAACTATCGTTGGTCACCTCTGGAATTCAGTTCGCCTGGTATTTAAACCGAAAAATCTCTCAATTTGGCTACAAAATGCGCATTTTTGTGCAAAATTTTTGGATCTTTCGATTTTAGATACCAGGCGATGATAATCAGTAGCGGTGTCTACTGAAAACCAACTAATCGTTGGTCACCTTCTGGAATTCTGTTCGCCTGGTATTTAAACCGAAAAATCTCTCAATTTGGCATACAAAATGCGCATTTTTGTGCAAAATTTTTGGATCTTTCGATTTTAGATACCAGGCGATGATAATCAGTAGCGGGTGTCTACTGAACAACCAACTTATCGTTGGAATTTAAACCGAAAAATCTCTCAATTTGGCTACAAAATGCGCATTTTTGTGCAAAATTTTTGGATTTTTCGATTTTAGATACCAGGCGATGATAATCAGTAGCGGGTGTCTACTGAAAACCAACTAATCGTTGGTCACCTTCTGGAATTCTTGTTCGCCTGGTAATTTAAACCGAAAAATCTCTCAATTTGGCTACAAAATGCGCATTTTTGTGCAAAATTTTTGGATCTTTCGATTTTAGATACCAGGCGATGATAATCAGTAGCGGGTGTCTACTGAAAACCAACTAATCGTTGGTCACCTTCTGGAATTCTTGTTCGCCTGGTAATTTAAACCGAAAAATCTCTCAATTTGGCATACAAAATGCGCATTTTTGTGCAAAATTTTTGGATTTTTCGATTTTAGATACCAGGCGATGATAATCAGTAGCTGGTGTCTACTGAAAACCAACTATCGTTGGTCACCTTCTGGAATTCTTGTTCGCCTGGTAATTTAAACCGAAAAATCTCTCAATTTGGCTACAAAATGCGCATTTTTGTGCAAAATTTTTGGATCTTTCGATTTTAGATACCAGGCGATGATAATCAGTAGCGGGTGTCTACAGAACACCAACTTATCGTTGGTAATTTAAACCGAAAAATCTCTCAATTTGGCCTACAAAATGCGCATTTTTGTGCAAAATTTTTGGATTTTCGATTTTAGATACCAGGCGATGATAATCAGTAGCTGGTGTCTACTGAAAACCAACTAATCGTTGGTCACCTTCTGGAATTCCAGTTCGCCTGGTAGTTTAAACCGAAAAATCTCTCAATTTGGCCTACAAAATGCGCATTTTTGTGCAAAATTTTTGGATTTTCGATTTTAGATACCAGGCGATGATAATCAGTAGCGGTGTCTACTGAAAACCAACTAATCGTTGGTCACCTTTGGAATTCGTTCGCTGGTAATTTAAACCGAAAAATCTCTCAATTTGGCATACAAAATGCGCATTTTTGTGCAAAATTTTTGGATTTTTCGATTTTAGATACCAGGCGATGATAATCAGTAGCGGGTGTCTACTGAAAACCAACTTATCGTTGGTCACCTTCTGGAATTCTTGTTCGCCTGGTAATTTAAACCGAAAAATCTCTCAATTTGGCATACAAAATGCGCATTTTTGTGCAAAATTTTTGGATTTTCGATTTTAGATACCAGGCGATGATAATCAGTAGCGGGTGTCTACTGAAAACCAACTAATCGTTGGTCACCTTCTGGAATTCTTGTTCGCCTGGTAATTTAAACCGAAAAATCTCTCAATTTGGCATACAAAATGCGCATTTTTGTGCAAAATTTTTGGATTTTTCGATTTTAGATACCAGGCGATGATAATCAGTAGCGGGTGTCTACGAACAACACTTAATTCGTTCGTATTTAAACCGAAAAACTCTCAATTTGGCTACAAAATGCGCATTTTTGTGCAAAATTTTTGGATTTTCGATTTTAGATACCAGGCGATGATAATCAGTAGCGGGTGTCTACTGAAAACCAACTTAATCGTTGGTCACCTTCTGGAATTCTGTTCGCCTGGTAATTTAAACCGAAAAATCTCCAATTTGGCTACAAAATGCGCATTTTTGTGCAAAATTTTTGGATCTTTCGATTTTAGATACCAGGCGATGATAATCAGTAGCGGTGTCTACTGAAAACCAACTAATCGTTGGTCACCTTCTGGAATTCTTGTTCGCCTGGTATTTAAACCGAAAAATCTCTCAATTTGGCATACAAAATGCGCATTTTTGTGCAAAATTTTTGGATTTTCGATTTTAGATACCAGGCGATGATAATCAGTAGCGGTGTCTACTGAAAACCAACTATCGTTGGTCACCTCTGGAATTCCTTGTTCGCCTGGTAATTTAAACCGAAAAATCTCTCAATTTGGCTTACAAAATGCGCATTTTTGTGCAAAATTTTTGGATCTTTCGATTTTAGATACCAGGCGATGATAATCAGTAGCGGTGTCTAACAGACAACCACTTAATCGTTGGTAATTCGTAAACCGAAAAATCTCTCAATTTGGCTACAAAATGCGCATTTTTGTGCAAAATTTTTGGATTTTTCGATTTTGATACCAGGCGATGATAATCAGTAGCGGGTGTCTACTGAAAACCGACTAATCGTTGGTCACCTTCTGGAATCCTTGTTCGCCTGGTAACTTAAACCGAAAAATCTCTCAATTTGGCTCGAAAAATGCGCATTTTTGTGCAAAATTTTTGGATCTTTCGATTTTAGATACCAGGCGATGATAATCAGTAGCTGGTGTCTACTGAAAACCAACTAATCGTTGGTCACCTTCTGGAATTCAGTTCGCCTGGTAAGTTTAAACCGAAAAATCTCTCAATTTGGCTCAAAATGCGCATTTTTGTGCAAAATTTTTGGATTTTTCGATTTTAGATACCAGGCGATGATAATCAGTAGCGGGTGTCTACTGAAAACCAACTTATCGTTGGTCACCTTCTGGAATTCTTGTTCGCCTGGTAATTTAAACCGAAAAATCTCTCAATTTGGCATACAAAATGCGCATTTTTGTGCAAAATTTTTGGATCTTTCGATTTTAGATACCAGGCGATGATAATCAGTAGCGGTGTCTACTGAAAACCAACTAATCGTTGGTCACCTTCTGGAATTCTTTCGCCTGGTAATTTAAACCGAAAAATCTCTAATTTGGCATACAAAATGCGCATTTTTGTGCAAAATTTTGGATTTTCGATTTTAGATACCAGGCGATGATAATCAGTAGCGGGTGTCTACTGAAAACCAACTTATCGTTGGTCACCTTCTGGAATTCTTGTTCGCCTGGTAATTTAAACCGAAAAATCTCTCAATTTGGCTACAAAATGCGCATTTTTGTGCAAAATTTTTGGATCTTTCGATTTTAGATACCAGGCGATGATAATCAGTAGCGGGTGTCTACTGAAAACCAACTTATCGTTGGTCACCTTCTGGAATTCTGTTCGCCTGGTAATTTAAACCGAAAAATCTCTCAATTTGGCATACAAAATGCGCATTTTTGTGCAAAATTTTTGGATCTTTCGATTTTAGATACCAGGCGATGATAATCAGTAGCGGGTGTCTACTGAAAACCAACTATCGTTGGTCACCTTCTGGAATTCCTTGTTCGCCTGGTATTTAAACCGAAAAATCTCTCAATTTGGCTACAAAATGCGCATTTTTGTGCAAAATTTTTGGATTTTTCGATTTTAGATACCAGGCGATGATAATCAGTAGCGGGTGTCTACTGAAAACCAACTAATCGTTGGTCACCTTCTGGAATTCTCTGTTCGCCTGGTAATTTAAACCAAAAATCTCTCAATTTGGCATACAAAATGCGCATTTTTGTGCAAAATTTTTGGATCTTTCGATTTTAGATACCAGGCGATGATAATCAGTAGCGGTGTCTACTGAAACCAACTTATTCGTTGCGTAATTTAAACCGAAAAATCTCTCAATTTGGCTACAAAATGCGCATTTTTGTGCAAAATTTTTGGATTTTCGATTTTAGATACCAGGCGATGATAATCAGTAGCGGTGTCTACTGAAAACCAACTATCGTTGGTCACCTTCTGGAATTCGTTCGCCTGGTAATTTAAACCGAAAAATCTCTCAATTTGGCTACAAAATGCGCATTTTTGTGCAAAATTTTTGGATTTTCGATTTTAGATACCAGGCGATGATAATCAGTAGCGGTGTCTACTGAAAACCAACTAATCGTTGGTCACCTTCTGGAATTCTTGTTCGCCTGGTAATTTAAACCGAAAAATCTCTCAATTTGGCATACAAAATGCACATTTTTGTGCAAAATTTTTGGACTTTTCGATTTTAGATACCAGGCGATGATAATCAGTAGCGGGTGTCTACTGAAAACCAACTATCGTTGGTCACCTTTGGAATTCTTCGCCTGGTATTTAAACCGAAAAATCTCTCAATTTGGCATACAAAATGCGCATTTTTTGCAAAATTTTTGGATTTTTCGATTTTAGATACCAGGCGATGATAATCAGTAGCGGGTGTCTACTGAAAACCAACTATCGTTGGTCACCTTCTGGAATTCCTTGTTCGCCTGGTAATTTAAACCGAAAAATCTCTCAATTTGGCTACAAAATGCGCATTTTTGTGCAAAATTTTTGGATTTTCTTCGATTTTAGATACCAGGCGATGATAATCAGTAGCGGTGTCTACTGAAAACCAACTAATCGTTGGTCACCTTCTGGAATTCCTTGTTCGCCTGGTAATTTAAACCGAAAAATCTCTCAATTTGGCATACAAAATGCGCATTTTTGTGCAAAATTTTTGGATTTTCGATTTTAGATACCAGGCGATGATAATCAGTAGCGGTGTCTACTGAAAACCAACTATCGTTGGTCACCTTTGGAATTCTTGTTCGCCTGGTAATTTAAACCGAAAAATCTTCAATTTGGCATACAAAATGCGCATTTTTGTGCAAAATTTTTGGATTTTTCGATTTTAGATACCAGGCGATGATAATCAGTAGCGGGTGTCTACTGAAAACCAACTAATCGTTGGTCACCTTTGGAATTCTTTTCGCCTGGTATTTAAACCGAAAAATCTCTCAATTTGGCTACAAAATGCGCATTTTTGTGCAAAATTTTTGGATTTTCGATTTTAGATACCAGGCGATGATAATCAGTAGCGGGTGTCTACTGAAAACCAACTTATCGTTGGTCACCTTTGGAATTCTGTTCGCCTGGTAATTTAAACCGAAAAATCTCTCAATTTGGCATACAAAATGCGCATTTTTCTGCAAAATTTTTGGATTTTTCGATTTTAGATACCAGGCGATGATAATCAGTAGCGGGTGTCTACTGAAAACCAACTAATCGTTGGTCACCTTCTGGAATTCTAGTTCGCCTGGTAATTTAAACCGAAAAATCTCCCAATTTGGCATACAAAATGCGCATTTTTGTGCAAAATTTTTGGATTTTGATTTTGATACCAGGCGATGATAATCAGTAGGTGTCTACTGAAAACCAACTAATCGTTGGTCACCTTCTGGAATTCTTGTTCGCCTGGTAATTTAAACCGAAAAATCTCTCAATTTGGCATACAAAATGCGCATTTTTGTGCAAAATTTTTGGATCTTTCGATTTTAGATACCAGGCGATGATAATCAGTAGCGGGTGTCTACTGAAAACCAACTTATCGTTGGTCACCTTCTGGAATTCCTGTTCGCCTGGTAATTTAAACCGAAAAATCTCTCAATTTGGCTACAAAATGCGCATTTTTGTGCAAAATTTTTGGATCTTTCGATTTTAGATACCAGGCGATGATAATCAGTAGCGGTGTTACTGAAAACCAACTAATCGTTGGTCACCTTCTGGAATTCTTGTTCGCCTGGTAATTTAAACCGAAAAATCTCTCAATTTGGCTACAAAATGCGCATTTTTGTGCAAAATTTTTGGATTTTCGATTTAGATACCAGGCGATGATAATCAGTAGCGGTGTCTACTGAAAACCAACTTATCGTTGGTCACCTTCTGGAATTCTTGTTCGCCTGGTAATTTAAACCGAAAAATTCTCAATTTGGCATACAAAATGCGCATTTTTGTGCAAAATTTTTGGATCTTTCGATTTTAGATACCAGGCGATGATAATCAGTAGCGGGTGTCTACTGAAAACCAACTTATCGTTGGTAATTTAAACCGAAAAATGCGCATTTTTGTGCAAAATTTTTGTATTTTTCGATTTTAGATACCAGGCGATGATAATCAGTAGCTGGTGTCTACTGAAAACCAACTAATCGTTGGTCACCTTCTGGAATTCGTTCGCCTGGTAATTTAAACCGAAAAATCTCTAATTTGGCTACAAAATGCGCATTTTTGTGCAAAATTTTTGGATTTTCGATTTTAGATACCAGGCGATGATAATCAGTAGCGGTGTCTACTGAAAACCAACTAATCGTTGGTCACCTTCTGGAATTCTTGTTCGCCTGGTAATTTAAACCGAAAAATCTTTCAATTTGGCCTACAAAATGCGCATTTTTGTGCAAAATTTTTGGATCTTTCGATTTTAGATACCAGGCGATGATAATCAGTAGCGGGTGTCTACTGAAAACCAACTTATCGTTGGTCACCTTCTGGAATTCTTGTTCGCCTGGTAATTTAAACCGAAAACTCTCAATTTGGCATACAAAATGCGCATTTTTGTGCAAAATTTTTGGACTTTTCGATTTTAGATACCAGGCGATGATAATCAGTAGCGGTGTCTACTGAAACAACTAATCGTTGGTCACCTTCTGGAATTCCTTGTTCGCCTGGTAATTTAAACCGAAAAATCTCTCAATTTGGCTACAAAATGCGCATTTTTGTGCAAAATTTTTGGACTTTTCGATTTTAGATACCAGGCGATGATAATCAGTAGCGGGTGTCTACTGAAAACCAACTATCGTTGGTCACCTTTGGAATTCTTGTTCGCCTGGTAATTTAAACCGAAAAATCTCTCAATTTGGCTACAAAATGCGCATTTTTGTGCAAAATTTTTGGATTTTTGATTTTAGATACCAGGCGATGATAATCAGTAGCGGGTGTCTACTGAAAACCAACTTATCGTTGGTCACCTTCTGGAATTCTTGTTCGCCTGGTAATTTAAACCGAAAAATCTCTCAATTTGGCTTACAAAATGCGCATTTTTGTGCAAAATTTTTGGATCTTTCGATTTTAGATACCAGGCGATGATAATCAGTAGCTGGTGTCTACTGAAAACCAACTAATCGTTGGTCACCTTCTGGAATTCGTTGTTCGCCTGGTATTTAAACCGAAAAATCTCTCAATATTGGCATAAAAATTTTTGGATCTTTCGATTTTAGATACCAGGCGATGATAATCAGTAGCGGGTGTCTACTGAAAACCAACTTATCGTTGGTCACCTTCTGGAATTCTTGTTCGCCTGGTAATTTAAACCGAAAAATTCTCATCAAAAATGCGCATTTTTGTGCAAAATTTTTGGATTTTCGATTTTAGATACCAGGCGATGATAATCAGTAGCGGTGTCTACTGAAAACCAACTATCGTTGGTCACCTCTGGAATTCTTGTTCGCCTGGTAATTTAAACCGAAAAATCTATCAATTTGGCATACAAAATGCGCATAATCAGTAGCGGGTGTCTACTGAAAACCAACTATCGTTGGTCACCTTCTGGAATTCCTTGTCGCCTGGTATTTAAACCGAAAAATCTCTCAATTTGGCTTACAAAATGCGCATTTTTGTGCAAAATTTTTGGATTTTCGATTTTAGATACCAGGCGATGATAATCAGTAGCTGGTGTCTACTGAAAACCAACTTATCGTTGGTCACCTTCTGGAATTCTTGTTCGCCTGGTAATTTAAACCGAAAAATCTCTAATTTGGCATACAAAATGCGCATTTTTGTGCAAAATTTTTGGATCTTTCGATTTTAGATACCAGGCGATGATAATCAGTAGCGGGTGTCTACTGAAAACCAACTATCGTTGGTCACCTCTGGAATTCAGTTCGCCTGGTATTTAAACCGAAAAATCTCTCAATTTGGCTACAAAATGCGCATTTTTGTGCAAAATTTTTGGATTTTCGATTTTAGATACCAGGCGATGATAATCAGTAGCGGGTGTCTACTGAAAACCAACTTATCGTTGGTCACCTTCTGGAATTCTTGTTCGCCTGGTAATTTAAACCGAAAAACTCTCAATTTGGCATACAAAAATTTTTGGATCTTTCGATTTTAGATACCAGGCGATGATAATCAGTAGCGGTGTCTACTGAAAACCAACTAATCGTTGGTCACCTTCTGGAATTCTTGTTCGCCTGGTAATTTAAACCGAAAAATCTCTAATTTGGCTACAAAATGCGCATTTTTGTGCAAAATTTTTGGATCTTTCGATTTTAGATACCAGGCGATGATAATCAGTAGCGGGTGTCTACTGAAAACCAACTATCGTTGGTCACCTTCTGGAATTCTTGTTCGCCTGGTAATTTAAACCGAAAAATCTCTCAATTTGGCATACAAAATGCGCATTTTTGTGCAAAATTTTGGATCTTTCGATTTTAGATACCAGGCGATGATAATCAGTAGCGGGTGTCTACTGAAAACCAACTAATCGTTGGTCACCTCTGGAATTCTGTTCGCCTGGTAATTTAAACCGAAAAATCTCTCAATTTGGCATACAAAATGCGCATTTTTGTGCAAAATTTTTGGATTTTTCGATTTTAGATACCAGGCGATGATAATCAGTAGCGGTGTCTACTGAAAACCAACTAATCGTTGGTCACCTTCTGGAATTCTTGTTCGCCTGGTAATTTAAACCGAAAAATCTCTCAATTTGGCATACAAAATGCGCATTTTTGTGCAAAATTTTGGACTTTCGATTTTAGATACCAGGCGATGATAATCAGTAGCGGGTGTCTACTGAAAACCAACTTATCGTTGGTCACCTCTGGAATTCCTTGTTCGCCTGGTATTTAAACCGAAAAATCTCTCAATTTGGCATACAAAATTTTTGGATCTTTCGATTTTAAATACCAGGCGATGATAATCAGTAGCTGGTGTCTACTGAAAACCAACTAATCGTTGGTCACCTCTGGAATTCAGTTCGCCTGGTATTTAAACCGAAAAATCTCTCAATTGGCGCATTTTTGTGCAAAATTTTTGGATCTTTCGATTTTAGATACCAGGCGATGATAATCAGTAGCGGGTGTCTACTGAAAACCAACTAATCGTTGGTCACCTTCTGGAATTCCTTGTTCGCCTGGTAATTTAAACCGAAAAATCTCTCAATTTGGCATACAAAATGCGCATTTTTGTGCAAAATTTTTGGATTTTTCGATTTTAGATACCAGGCGATGATAATCAGTAGCGGGTGTCTACTGAAAACCAACTAATCGTTGGTCACCTTCTGGAATCCTTGTTGCCTGGTAATTTAAACCGAAAAATCTCTCAATTTGGCTACAAATGCGCATTTTTGTGCAAAATTTTTGGATCTTTCGATTTTAGATACCAGGCGATGATAATCAGTAGCGGGTGTCTACTGAAACCAACTAATCGTTGGTCACCTTCTGGAATTCTTGTTCGCCTGGTATTTAAACCGAAAAATCTCTCAATTTGGCATATCAAAATTTTTGGATCTTTCGATTTTAGATACCAGGCGATGATAATCAGTAGCGGGTGTCTACTGAAAACCAACTAATCGTTGGTCACCTTCTGGAATTCTTGTTCGCCTGGTAATTTAAACCGAAAAATCTCTCAATTTGGCCTACAAAATGCGCATTTTTTGCAAAATTTTTGGATCTTTCGATTTTAGATACCAGGCGATGATAATCAGTAGCGGGTGTCTACTGAAAACCAACTTATCGTTGGTCACTTCTGGAATTCTTGTTCGCCTGGTAATTTAAACCGAAAAATCTCTCAATTTGGCATACAAAATGCGCATTTTTGTGCAAAATTTTGGATTTTCGATTTTAGATACCAGGCGATGATAATCAGTAGCGGTGTCTACTGAAAACCAACTTATCGTTGGTCACCTTCTGGAATTTGTTCGCCTGGTATTTAAACCGAAAAATCTCTCAATTTGGCTACAAAATGCGCATTTTTGTGCAAAATTTTTGGATTTTCGATTTTAGATACCAGGCGATGATAATCAGTAGCGGGTGTCTACTGAAAACCAACTAATCGTTGGTCACCTTCTGGAATTCTTGTTCGCTGGTAATTTAAACCGAAAAATCTCTCAATTTGGCTACAAAATGCGCATTTTTGTGCAAAATTTTTGGATCTTTCGATTTTAGATACCAGGCGATGATAATCAGTAGCGGTGTCTACTGAAAACCAACTAATCGTTGGTCACCTTCTGGAATTCCTTGTTCGCCTGGTAATTTAAACCGAAAAATCTCTCAATTTGGCTATACAAATGCGCATTTTTGTGCAAAATTTTGGATTTTCGATTTTAGATACCAGGCGATGATAATCAGTAGCGGGTGTCTACTGAAAACCAACTTAATCGTTGGTCACCTTCTGGAATTCTTGTTCGCCTGGTATTTAAACCGAAAAATCTCTCAATTTGGCTACAAAATGCGCATTTTTGTGCAAAATTTTTGGATTTTCGATTTTAGATACCAGGCGATGATAATCAGTAGCGGGTGCTACTGAAAACCAACTTAATCGTTGGTCACCTTCTGGAATTCTTGTTCGCCTGGTATTTAAAAACCGAAAAATCTATCACATTTTTGTCAATACAAAATGCGCTAATCAGTAGCGGGTGTCATGAAAACCAACTATCGTTGGTCACCTTCTGGAATTCCTTGTTCGCCTGGTATTTAAACCGAAAAATCTCTCAATTTGGCTACAAATGCGCATTTTTGTGCAAATTTTTGGATTTTTCGATTTTAGATACCAGGCGATGATAATCAGTAGCGGGTGTCTACTGAAAACCACAAGTTGGTCACCTTTGGAATTCTGTTCGCCTGGTAATTTAAACCGAAAAATCTCTCAATGCGCATTTTTGTGCAAAATTTTTGGATCTTTCGATTTTAGATACCAGGCGATGATAATCAGTAGCGGTGTCTACTGAAAACCAACTAATCGTTGGTCACTTCTGGAATTCGTTCGCCTGGTAATTTAAACCGAAAAATCTCTCAATTTGGCATACAAAATGCGCATTTTTAAAATTTCTTTATGATAGCGGATGATACATAGCGGAAAACCAACTTAATCGTTGGTCACCTTCTGGAATTCCTTGTTCGCCTGGTAATTTAAACCGAAAAATCTCTCAATTTGGCATACAAAATGTTTTTGGAAAATTTTTATTTTCGATTTTAGATACCAGGCGATGATAATCAGTAGCGGGTGTCTACTGAAAACCAACTATCGTTGGTCACCTTCTGGAATTTTGTTCGCCTGGTATTTAAACCGAAAAATCTCTCAAAATGCGCATTTTTGTGAAAAATTTTTGGATTTTTCGATTTTAGATACCAGGCGATGATAATCAGTAGCGGTGTCTACTGAAAACCAACTATCGTTGGTCACCTTCTGGAATTCCTTGTTCGCCTGGTATTTAAACCGAAAAATCTTCAATTTGGCATACAAAATGCGCATTTTTAAAACATTGTAGGCGATGAGTGGTGTCTACTGAAACCAACTTATCGTTGGTCACCTTCTGGAATTCCTTGTTCGCCTGGTAATTTAAACGAAAAATCTCTCAATTTGGCTACAAAATGCGCATTTTTTGCAAAATTTTTGGATTTTGATTTTGATACCAGGCGATGATAATCAGTAGCTGGTGTCTACTGAAAACCAACTAATCGTTGGTCACCTTCTGGAATCTGTTCGCCTGGTATTTAAACGAAAAATCTCTCAATTTGGCATACAAAATGCGCATTTTTGTGCAAAATTTTTGGATTTTTCGATTTTAGATACCAGGCGATGATAATCAGTAGCTGGTGTCTACTGAAAACCAACTATCGTTGGTCACCTTCTGGAATTCGTTCGCGCTGGTATTTAAACCGAAAAATCTCTCAATTTGGCTACAAAATGCGCATTTTTGTGCAAAATTTTTGGATTTTTCGATTTTGATACAGGCGATGATAATCAGTAGCGGTGTCTACTGAAAACCAACTTACGTTGGTCACCTTCTGGAATTCTTGTTCGCCTGGTAATTTAAACCGAAAAATCTCTCAATTTGGCATACAAAATTTTTGGATCTTTCGATTTTAAATACCAGGCGATGATAATCAGTAGCGGGTGTCTACTGAAAACCAACTTATCGTTGGTCACCTTCTGGAATTCTTGTTCGCCTGGTAATTTAAACCGAAAAATCTCTCAATTTGGCATACAAAATGCGCATTTTTGTGCAAAATTTTGGATCTTTCGATTTTAGATACCAGGCGATGATAATCAGTAGCTGGTGTCTACTGAAAACCAACTAATCGTTGGTCACCTCTGGAATTCCTTGTTCGCCTGGTATTTAAACGCGAAAAATCTTCAATTTGGCATACAAAATGCGCATTTTTGTGCAAAATTTTTGGATTTTTCGATTTTAGATACCAGGCGATGATAATCAGTAGCTGGTGTCTACTGAAAAACAACTAATCGTTGGTCACCTCCTGGAATTCCAGTTCGCCTGGTAGTTTAAACCGAAAATCTTCAAGTGCGCATTTTTGTGCAAAATTTTTGGATCTTTGATTTTAGATACCAGGCGATGATAATCAGTAGCTGGTGTCTACTGAAAACCAACTAATCGTTGGTCACCTTCTGGAATTCGTTCGCCTGGTAATTTAAACCGAAAAACTCTAATTTGGCATACAAAATGCGCATTTTTGTGCAAAATTTTGTTTTCGATTTTAGATACCAGGCGATGATAATCAGTAGCGGGTGTCTACTGAAAACCAACTAATCGTTGGTCACCTTCTGGAATTCTTGTTCGCCTGGTAATTTAAACCGAAAAATCTCTCAATTTGGCATACAAAATTTTTGATCTTTCGATTTTAGATACCAGGCGTGATAATCAGTAGCGGGTGTCTACTGAAAACCAACTAATCGTTGGTCCTCTGGAATTCGTTGCCTGGTATTTAAAACCGAAAAATCTCTCTCAAAATGCGCATTTTTGTGCAAAATTTTTGGATTTTTCGATTTTAGATACCAGGCGATGATAATCAGTAGCTGGTGTCTACTGAAAACCAACTAATCGTTGGTCACCTTCTGGAATTCTTGTTCGCCTGGTAATTTAAACCGAAAAATCTCTCAATTTGGCATACAAAATGCGCATTTTTGTGCAAAATCTTTGGATTTTTCGATTTTAGATACCAGGCGATGATAATCAGTAGCGGTGTCTACTGAAAACCAACTAATCGTTGGTCACCTTCTGGAATCCTTGTTGCCTGGTAATTTAAACCGAAAAATCTCTCAATTTGGCTACAAAATGCGCATTTTTGTGCAAAATTTTTGGATTTTTCGATTTTAGATACCAGGCGATGATAATCAGTAGCGGGTGTCTACAGAAAACCAACTTATCGTTGGTCACCTTCTGGAATTCTTGTTCGCCTGGTAATTTAAACCGAAAAATCTCTCAATTTGGCATACAAAATTTTTTGAATTTTTCGATTTTAGATACCAGGCGATGATAATCAGTAGCGGGTGTCTACTGAAAACCAACTAATCGTTGGTCACCTCTGGAATCCTTGTTCGCCTGGTAATTTAAACCGAAAAATCTCAATTTGGCCTACAAAATGCGCATTTTTGTGCAAAATTTTTGGATCTTTCGATTTTAGATACCAGGCGATGATAATCAGTAGCGGGTGTCTACCAACTTATCGTTGGTCACCTTCTGGAATTCTTGTTCGCCTGGTAATTTAAACCGAAAAATCTCTCAATTTGGCTTACAAAATGCGCATTTTTGTGCAAAATTTTTGGATTTTCGATTTTAGATACCAGGCGATGATAATCAGTAGCGGGTGTCTACTGAAAACCAACTTATCGTTGGTCACCTCTGGAATTCCATTGCCTGGTAGTTTAAACCGAAAAATCTCTCAATTTGGCTACAAAATGCATTTTTGTGCAAAATTTTTGGATTTTTCGATTTTAGATACCAGGCGATGATAATCAGTAGCGGGTGTCTACTGAAAACCAACTTATCGTTGGTCACCTTCTGGAATTCTTGTTCGCCTGGTAATTTAAACCGAAAAATCTCTCAATTTGGCTTACAAAATGCGCATTTTTGTGCAAAATTTTTGGATCTTTCGATTTTAATACCAGGCGATGATAATCAGTAGCGGGTGTCTACTGAAAACCAATATCGTTGGTCACCTTCTGGAATTCTTGTTCGCTGGTAATTTAAAACCGAAAATCTCCAATTGGCTACAAAATGCGATTTTTGTGCAAATTTTGGATTTTCGATTTTAGATACCAGGCGATGATAATAGTAGCGGGTGTCTACTGAAAACCAACTATCGTTGGTCACCTTCTGGAATTCCAGTTCGCCTGGTAGTTTAAACCGAAAAATCTCTCAATTTGGCCTACAAAATGCGCATTTTTGTGCAAATTTTTGGATTTTTCGATTTAGATACCAGGCGATGATAATCAGTAGCGGTGTCTACTGAAACCAACTATCGTTGGTCACCTTCTGGAATTCTTGTTCGCCTGGTAATTTAAA